>NW_012148618.1:705775-755276 GCF_000956105.1 Propithecus coquereli
GCAACCTCAAACTCCTGGGCTCAAGCAATCCTACTGTCTCAGCCTCCCAAGTAGCTGGGACTACAGGCATGCGCCACCATGCCTGGCTAATTTTTTCTGCATATATTCTCGAACTCCTGAGCTCAGAACGATCCGCCCGCCTCAGCCTCCCAGAGTGCTAGGATTACAGGCGTGAGCCACCGCGCCCGGCCAAAAGTGCTTTATAAATGGTGAACCTCCTACAAAAGGGCCCATTACTGTATGCTAGGCCAGACACTTAAACACATGCTGACTGGAGGAACCTGAGGGAGTGGTGTAATAATCTATCTGGAAGTTTATCATTTCCTTCTGCAAGACTGGGAAGTTTTTCCACAGGAGGTGGCTCTGAGTTGTGCTTTGAAAAAGGGGAAGGGTGGATCCTGGTTTAAGAAGTAAAAGCAGCTATTTTGATAACAATAAGAATGGTATAGACTATGGCTAAACAAGAAGAGGGGATAGGAACAAAAGAAACTTGGCTAGAAGCCAACAGATGGACTAAAAAAATAAGCAAGGGAAATAAGGCAAAGAGAACGACTACTATCATACATTCATACACTTCATTTTTACTTGTTGAAACACTTCCACATAAATGATTTCATATGATTTTCATAATAAACCTGTAAAATAAATAAGACAGTTCAGGAAGCAATTATTACACAGATTGCTTGTAGCTTTCAGGGATCAGGAAACTGAACCAAAATTTGGCTGTGGATTTATTTATTTATTTTTGGGTCGGGGTGGGGGTAGAGATGGGTTCTCACTATGCTGCTCAGGCTGCTCTGGAACCCCTGGCTTCAAGCAATCCTTCCACCTCAGCCTCCCAAAGGCTGGGATTATAGGCTTGAGCCATTATGCCCAGCCAGGATTTATTGTTTTACAATTAATGGCAGAATAAAGACTGAGTGACTTCTTTGGCTCTCTGAGCCTTTGGCTGGTCCCAAAGATAGTTCATTGCCCAATATCTTCTATCTAGACAGCTGAGGTAGACAGCACTGGAATCCCATAGTTTACAGTTGGGGAATCAAGTAGTAGAAGCCAAAGGCTCAAAGAATAACCTAAGTGCCAACATTCACAATGGACAGAAAAAAATGACAGGCTGCACTACCACCTATACTATTTTTTTTTTTTTTTTTGAGACAGAGTCTCACTCTTTTGCCCGGGCTAGAGTGAGTGCCGTGGCATCAGCCTAGCTCACAGCAACCTCAAACTCCTGGACTCAAGTGATCCTTCTGCCTCAGCCTCCCGAGTAGCTGGGATTACAGGCATGTGCCACCATGCCCGGCTAATTTTTTCTATATATTTTTAGTTGTCCGATTAATTTCTTTCTATTTTTAGTAGAGACGGGGTCTTGCTCTTGCTCAGGGTGGTTTCGAACTCCTGAGCTCAAACAATCCGCCCACCTCGGCCTCCCAGAGTGCTAGGATTACAGGCGTGAGCCACCGCGCCCGGCCTCCACCTATACTATTAATATATAAAGGAATTGAAACAGCAACACTCCTGTCTTTTAGTAGCTCATACACAAGAGGGACACCATCCCTTTGCAAAGTCATAGAAAAGGGCACGGGCATTTAGATGAACAAATAATGTGTATAATATGAACGCAGCATGCAAAAGTGGACACGTGCAATTATTTAATAGCTGTGGGAGTCAAGGAGCCAGAGCTGGAGGATGGGAAGTTTGACTGGAACTGGGAAATCTGGGAGGGGAAGGGTCTTTGGAAGGAAGACAAGTTCAGCCTTTGACGTGGTTAGTGTGATGTGGCAGGGGGACAATCCATGGGAAGTAAATAGCAGGAAATATGGGTTAGGATTTTGAGAGAGCAAGAGAAAACACAGAGCACTGACAACTAACATCATCAGCAATCTCCGAGACCTCATGGAACACTGTTGGAGGGAGGGGGTCTGGCACCTGGACAGCACTCCTCGATGACTTCATCAGCCTCAGAAACCACAGGAAACCAGCTTTGTCGCCCTAAAGTGAATGTCTTTTAACCTCTGGACTTCATCTGGCAAAGACTGGAGTTAAGAGCAATGTGAAGCATCGGGCATCTGAGCCTCATGTCTTTCCTCTCTTAAACTCCTTTGCCTTTCATGAGCATCATGACCTGTATTTTATTTGGCTTTAACATTTTGTTATCCACTTATGTTTTTGTCTAACATCCTTCTGTTCTGTGGGTCTGTATTTATGCAGTTACTTTTGTACAAGTGCATTGCTCTGGAAAATTAGGGGACTTTTAATGGTTGTGATTAATAATGACGCTGGAGAAGAAACATAAGTGAAGCTAACTCTGGGTAGCCAATTCCACTTCGTTTTGCAACCTCTTCCCCTTTTTGCATGCGTGTGACAAAATTCTAAGGTGAAGGAGTTGTGGAGAGGAGTGGGAAGTGTTCTGGGATTCTTTCATTATCTTCCTCTCTAGCACAGCACGAAGATCAAATCACTGTCAACTCACTCAAGAAATGTGAGAACTAAAGCCTATAAATCACCCACACAATACACTACTTGGAATATTATTTCCTTACTAGTTACATAATTTATTGTAATATATCCTCTTCTTTTCCCAGACCTGTCAAATCTCTGCTAAATCAGTACTGGCTAAATTCTGTGTTAAACGACCTAGGTTCAAGATGGGCAAATTATGACCTCGGGCTACACTCTTCCTTCTTGCCTGGCGGCTGGGAAGTCCCTTAAACTCTGTGCCTTTCCACCAGACTGGCCTTGAAGGCGGGTGGCTCTCTATGGCTCTCTGCAGAGAGGCAACATTGGCTTTCAAAAATGCCAAAGCTGGATCGTCCGAAAGGTATACAAAAGGTAATTGTACTGTTTACAAGCCATCTTTTAGCCTCAAAACGTGGTGAAACATTTCCAGATCCCTTTTCTTGAATTAGTTCAGCAACCCCCTCTTTCGTTAGGTTCTGCGCTGCGGCTAAGATCTTCAGATGAAAGGTGCTCTGGAGACTCCCACCTCCCAGACACTCACGGCGCGGACATTCTTGATTAAGTGCTGCCTCCTGGCGGCGGCTCGATTGCCCGACATCTTCCAGGCCTGGAGGAGACCACTGTCCTTAATTTGGAATTTCGAAGCTGACGCAACAGCTCCACCAGGGGGGCGGGGGAGTCGGGGTACCGTTGTGCAAGAGACAGCCTTCCGGAAGACCCCTCCCCCGGCTCCAAGCAGGCGCCGCCCCTCCCCTACCCCCCCCCGACCCCCGCAAGGGGCTTCCCAGGGTAGGGGCCCTGCGGAGCTCCGGCCGAGTGTCTGCCGGCTGGAGGCAGGTTGCCAGGGTTTGGGGCTCTCGCCCAGACCCCCGTCTGGCCGTCTGCTTGAGCTGGATTGGGAGGGAGGGAAGAGGAAGCTGAGCATTCCTAGGACGAAGGACTAGTCTCTTAAGGGTATCCGCGGTCATTTTCATTTGCCCCGGGCAGTGAAGCTGTGCCGGAGCGAGGAGAGGGCAGGGGAGCGGGCTTCGAGGCCTCTTGGTTCTCGGACCTTTGCTCCCTTCGCCTACACCCACCAGAGCCCCCTCTTCTAGCGCTTCCTAGAGTCGGGGAAGGGCGGGGGCTGCTTGGGCAGGTGGAGGGAACGAAAGGGACGCCCAGTGGGATGAGGTCCTGGTCCCCAAGGCAGAGCCCGGGTCGACCCCCGCAGCCAGACCTGGACATCAGGGGCGACCCAGCTCTTCAAAGGGGCACTGAGGGCGGACGGTGGGTGGTCGGGGCTCGGGAAGGAAGGCGAGCGCAAGGGGCCGCGGACACGGAACCCGGGGCCTAAGGGCAAGGGAGAAATAAAGGCAAACAGCGGGGGCCCACAGAAAGCCTGAGTGGGTGGGTGGGAGGGAATGTGGGAGAAAGGGACAAAGGTGAGCGCCACGAGCTGGCTGGGCGGGGGCGGAGGGGGGATGGGAAGGGGCGAGGGACAGGCCAGCGGGGATCGCGGGGGAGGGGAAAGCTGGGGGTGGGGGACGGGCGGCTCGGGGTGCGGAGAGAAGAGTTCACGCTTAGGGGTTAGCGGTTCCGCTCTTCTTGAGCCCACCTGCATTTGCGTGAACCTGAGCGCTTGCCTCTCTTTGCCTTCTCCTCTGCCCTGTAATCCGTTGCGGCTGTAGTGTAGCTCTTCGCTCTCGCCACCCCCACGCTGCATCTAGACAGGTCACCTGAGCCTGGGTGTGGGACAGAACAGCCAACAACTTCCCGGAGATAAGGGGCTTTTTGTTTTGTCTTGCTTTTCCCATTAATGAAACAAAAAAATCCATTTCAAGCCATTCTAGGCTTCCCAGTAAAACTGTGAAAAACATACTTTTCTTCCCTTCAACCCATTGCTGTCCAAAAAAATAAGTACCTCTCCAAATACTCCTTGCTTAGGAGCCAGGACAGCAGCGACACAGGGGGGCCAGGAGAGCAAATTCAAGGACCTGCCTGACAGCCAGCCAGCCGGGATGTCAGTCAAGGAGAATCAACATTGTTTATTGATTAATTTATTCATCCAACAAATATTTATTGACTACCTGTATGAGCCTTGCACCGTGTGATGCAGTGGTGAACAAAGCTTTTCTGATGCTTACATTCTAGTGGGGGAAGTGACAACAAAAAACAACGCGGGGAGGGAAGTGACAACAAAAAACAACGCGGGGATGAACAGTATCACTGGGAAGAACGTTCCAGGCAGGCAGAACAGGAATTGCAAAAGCTCTGAGGTGGGAGCATACTTGCTGTGTGGCCACAGCAGGGAGTCAGGTGTGACTGGAGTGAAGTGAGGGAGAGAGAGGGGCCAGTGCCAGACAGGGACAGCTTTCTGTCTCTTTTCCTAGGAACTTTCCTCACAACTTGGATCTGGCCCCAGAGTGCAATTAAGGGGCCGACCAGCTGGGTAGTAGCCTGGGTCTAAAGGGCACTAAATTATCCTTGGAATAATTGGGATATTTGGTACCAGTGAATTCTGATTTCTATGTCTTGTGGAAATGTAAATTGGCTCCCATCCAGTGACTTAGAATACTTGACAACTCCTTACCTGGACCACCTGTCTCTGGGGTAATTTTGCAACACACAGGTGCAAGTTGCAGGGTGTAGCCCGGAGTCCAGCCAGCTGACAGTTGCCTAAAGGCATCAGTCACAGCTGGAATTCTGAAAATGTGTGATGCACTGTGAAGTGCTGCTCCCTGAGGACAGAGATTTATGCTATTGTCTACATTATAAGTGGTTTAATATGCCTACCGAGAAGTTGTCTGCTCCAGAAAATTGCATGTAATGAATTTATGTAATAATCTCTAACTTGGAATGTGAAGAGGCTTACACAGTTTTTATTCCAGGAAAATCAGTATTTTCCCCACTTCTGCCAAGTCAACATTCAACAGATATTTAAATAACAATTGGTTTGAAGGGCTGCCAACTCCTTAGCCTGCTCTGGGTGCCAAGGCCCAGTTGGCTCTTACCTGATGACACATCAACATCACCTGAACCAGTTGGGGACCTGCACTTGAGTGTGCGCTTGGCTGTAGCCCCACAGGTGGCCTTCCTTTGCTTGCTTTGGGGGCTGAAATGGCACTCAGACTCTTGAGATGGGACTGCAGAGTTTTTTTGCCCTACCCATGGGATCGTTTGCCTTCTGAAGGACTGAGGATAATACATGAGTGGGAGATGAGTAGGAAATGGAATGAGGGGAAGGAAGGGATTTTTAAGGGACATCAGAGGGCACTGTAAATCATGGGGAAAGATTAAGTGCTCAGTAAGTGTAGGGCAACAAGGAAGAACAGGGGCTGAGGTAGGGAGGAGGAGGAGCTGAGACAGAAAGTGAAGGTGCCCGGAGGCTGGCAGGCGTGGAGGTCCTCTGGGTCTGACAAGGCAGTCCCAGCTCCAGCCCGTCCCCGTCCCCTGGCCCCTCCCCGCTGCCGGCCAGAGTTGCACATGTGTTTTCCTGTTTTGCATTTCAGTCCCGTCACCCTCTCTCTTTTCTGCTCCTCAGAGTCAACAGCTGCTGCAGCAGGAGCCATACCCTTGGTTCCCCTAACTAGCACCTTCCCCTCCCATCCCTCACTGCGTGCTGGTAATCTCTCCTCCCAGCACCTGCCCAAAGGTCAAGGGACAGGTAAGAGGTGGGAAAGGAGGGACAACGGGCGCGTGAGAGGGGAAGTGCAGGAGGAGGATGGAGCTGAATCGGCTGAACGGAGACCCAAGAGCCGCGTGTTTCCTCGTCCCAGCCCTGGCCCTCCCTGGGCAGAACTCTCTGCCCAGAGACTTCATCCCTTCGTTAATAGAAACCCTTGCAACAGGAGTAAACAATTTCTTTCTTGTTTCACTTTTTTTTTAAAAAGGGACTGTCTTAGACATAGTGGAATATAGAAAAACAAATGGAGAACCGGGGAGGGAGGAGCTGAGCTTCGAGCTTACAGTGATGGGGAAATCAAACCATACCAGAGTTTATCTGTTTTCTGTTTCTGTTGTTAGGGGAGGCAGTACAGTTGGAGACAGGAAGGCAGGACATGGGGTTTCTGGGGGAGAAAGTGTGTTCTCACAGTAGCTCTTTGAGCTAGGCTAAGGAGCCAGAACCCTGAACCGTGTGCTAGTTCCTGGAGGAAGTGTGTTTTGGTGTTGCCATGTGAGGGTAGGGGCAGGGTGAGGGGCTTCACTGGCTGCTTTGTCAGGCACTGCTGCTGGGGACCTGCTGCCTACTTCTGAATCTGCAATTCGTTCCACAGACTGTGGGATGACTGTGTTGTCCTTAATCTCCATGAGGTCCTCAGAGATGAATGCACCTCAGACAGGGTAGGATGACAAGGGGCGCTGTTTTATCATGAGGTTCCTCCTGTAAAACATGGGGTGGGAGAGCACCCTCAGGAGATCCTAGGGGTGCTGCTGGTGCCAGGCTGCCTGAAAGGTGGAAGTATTACCCCGAGACCCAGGGTCTTAGGGAGGAATGCGAGCTACCAAAGATGGTGCCTTCCTGCCCACGGGGCTAGGCAGTGGTTGAGAAAAGAGGGGCTTCACCTTCTTTGTGAATGGCAGCCTTCCTTGCCCAGTTTGGTGTGGGCCGACTGAAGCAGGTTAGAAAGGGGATTTCACTCGTAGTACTTCCTGGTGCGACCACTAGGGCATGCTGTTTGTTGGAGCATGCGTTTCATCCCCTGGCAGGTTTGTCTCAAGATTTGGTGACGGGCACTTCACTTTCAGATACCACCAATCAGGAAGTGCTTGCACGCTTCTCTCCCTGTGCACCCTCACAGTCTTCTCTTCTCTTGGGCCTTCATTTCTTTCTTTACATCACATGAGGACGCATGCCTACCCCATGGTGCCAAGGAATTTGGTCTTAAAAGGGCAGGCTTGATGATGTGTTTGCATGTGTTTTGTTTGCTTTAGAAGTGGGCACCCTAGCAATAGCAGCACTGCCAAGAGGACTCGTAATCGCCTCTCATCCCCGCACAGAATGAGAAAGTGAAGGAGTCGCCAGGAAAGATGAACAAGCTTTGTTGGAGCTGTTAGCCTAGGCTCAGTGGCAGAGGCTTTCTTTTTAATCTAATCACATCCTGCCCCAGGTAATTCAGTAGGAAGCCACCTGGAGTGCTTTTCCTCCTAAAAGGAAGGCCGCCTAGAGACTGGGGCAGGTCAGAGCGGTGGGGAGGTCGGGAGATAGCACAGTTCTGTGCTGAGAGTGTGTGAGCTCTGGAATCTAGCCAACCTACCTCCTTCTCTACTTTGACACCCTGACTGGTGACTTAGTAGTACCTGTTTTAAGGGGATGCAGGGAGGGTTTGATGAGATAAGGTGCTTAAGTGTTTAGCAGTGTGTCTGGTCTGGATAAGTACTCAATACATGCTATTATTACAGGAGCATTTTAGGGGGAGTCCTGGCACAAAAGGACACTCTTCTCTGGATGGATTTCAGATATTTGTGAGGCTGTCTTGGGATCCCTCTCCTGGTTTAAATTAAAAGTTTAAGAGGCTACAATGGGAGGATGTAGGGTAGAGATAAGTTTCCTAGGAATTTTTAGATCTCTATTGTCTGGTTATAGAATAACCAAAGAGGGCTAGGAAGGGTATGAGAAGGGACAGACAGTTGGGTTTCAGAAGGTTTAGGTATATTTCTGTTGGTAGAAGAGACCCAGAATACCAGGTTACAAGTAGACTATACAGATAGAATAAACTATGTGATTTCCAAAAAGTGCCCAGCTGCTTCTGGCTGTTCTGGGCCTGTCTGTCCAAGATAACTCAGTGAAATCTTATTTCCTCACTTTTTTTAGGAAAGTGGAGTAAACTTGTATTTGAGGAAGGTGTTTATAGGAATTTATGCTTATTTCAAAGATCTTGGTATGTTTTCTTAAGGATGAAAGGGCAGGTGGAGTGGGTGGGAATGCAGTTAGAGGTTTGATCTCCAACCTTGTTGGAAATAGCTTTAGCCTTAGATTTGGGGTAGTGACCCAAGTTTAGGGGCAGCCACCCATCTCTCTGCATGGGGAAGGGTGGAGAGTTCTCTTAGGACGCCTAATCACGGGTGCAGGGACTGCTCTTACACTTCCTCTAATCTGAGCATGTGAACAAGCCTTTGTGTCACACTGTGCAACCTTCCTGCCTTTTAAAATTGCTTGGAGTGAGAGAGGAGAGGCCCGGGTGGAGCACAGAGGACCCAGAGAGAGAGTGCTGTGCATTCCTTCTGGGCCACCACCCTGTCCTTGCTAACTTGCTTTGGGACACTTCCTCAAGGACTACAGAAACTGCACCCAGCTGACTGTCCTTTCTTCTGGGCCCCCAGTCCCAGAGCAGAGCTGACAAAGGAGATTCCTGAGAGCGCCTTCTTATCACAGAAAGTGCTGAGCCAAGAGCCAGCTGCCCCTTTTGCAGATGTGAAGGGCCAGTGAACATTGGACCCAGACGGTTACTTAACACTCCTTTCCCCCTCCCTCACCCCTTCCTTTGTCCACTGCCCTGCTCCCTCCACCCTTCTTGACTTAAATCCACAGGCATTTTGTCTGGCCTTCCCTTTGACTGCAGGCTGAAAAGGAAGAGCATTGGAGCACCAATCCCGGATCCTGGAGGGCATCTCTCTCTGCCTGACTGCTGCTGGCCACTGCCGTGGGAACCTGCTTATATCCAGAACCAGGGAGTGAGTGTGTGTCCCACCCTCTCCCCTTTGCTGCTCTGCAGTGTCCGGTCACTTTGTCTCTGGGTGCCTCTTGCCCTAGTACCTCTCCACTTGCTTGACTAGCTGCTCCTCTTTGCTTCTCAGCTGTCTCCTGCTGTTTCTCAGCATTTGGTGTTTCCTTGCCTTGGCTTTGAGTGGCGTCTCTCCAGTGGCAATTCTGGGGTGGGGAGCAGTGGTCAGCTGCCTCCAAATACCCCTAGTTCTGTTACATTTGGATCACTCTTCTCTCATTCATACTTTTTTGGGTGCTGCAGCTATGCTGATAAGAGGGATTTGATGGCAGGAGGCCCAGAATACTAGAGATTGGGAAAGGTATCTGGGCAAGGCAAGGCAGCAGAAAAGAGAACAGCCTGCCTTCTTTCAGGGTAGGATGGGGCGGCTTGGGCTTTTCCAGGGCTGAAGACTCCAGCAGGGGGTTAAGGGATACTCTCTAAATAGGGGGTAGTTGTGGGTTTCCAGCAGATCTCTGAAGCCTGTAGGTTTGCCAGAGTAGAGTCTGTGGGGAAAAGAGCAGCACCATGAGGAGATCTCACAAAGTACCTGTTTGCAAGGTGGATTCCTAATATTGCATCTCAGTGCAGGTGAGAGCTGAAATTGAAATTGGAGGGAAGACAAGACTGTATTTGGGTAAGGCTGACAACTCAGGCTCAAACCACCATGGTTATCCCTGGGAGCGGCCAAGCTGCTCCCATGCCTGTATCATAGCAGGCCCAGATAGAACCAGGATTTAATTTTCCATTTAGTAAGCCAGGTGGGCAGCACCATCCTAATGATGAGAGACAGATGCTTTCTCCCTAGGGAGAATGCCTTCCCTTAAAAATTCAGGTGGGGGCCGTTTTGATGAGCCAGCAGGAGAAGAGGTAATTTGGAGGTGGGAAGCAAGAGAGAGGTCACTGAAGTGGTGGGTGGACCGTCCATATTGGCCCTGTGGCTGGTGGGTAGAGGTTCTATGTAATTGCCAACCATCCAAAATATATCATATATTTCTTCCTTAGAGGGCAATGCCAGGAAGCTGGTGAAGGTTTTCTGCTCTTTCCCCACCATGGCTGACAGCGTTAAGTATGAAGTGGCCTCCCAGCATGAGGCGGATGCCTCCCCTTTGGGTGATGGGGCCAGCCCAGGGTCCGAGCAGGTAAAGCTGAAGAAGGAGATCTCGCTGCTTAACGGTGTGTGCCTGATTGTGGGGAACATGATTGGCTCGGGCATCTTTGTCTCCCCCAAGGGCGTGCTCATGTACAGTGCCTCCTTTGGCCTCTCCCTGGTCATCTGGACTGTCGGGGGCCTCTTCTCTGTCTTTGGGGCCCTCTGTTATGCGGAACTGGGCACCACCATTAAGAAATCTGGAGCCAGCTATGCCTACATCCTGGAGGCCTTTGGGGAATTCCTTGCCTTCATCAGACTCTGGACCTCCCTGCTCATCATCGAGCCCACCAGCCAGGCCATCATCGCCATCACTTTTGCCAACTACATTGTGCAGCCTTTCTTCCTGAGCTGCTTCGCCCCCTACGCTGCCATTCGCCTGCTGGCTGCTGCCTGCATCTGTAAGTGGGGCTGAGGATGTGGCAGGAGATGGTGGGGTTGGGGCTGGCAGAGCTGGGGTGGGAGTCCAGCCAGGGAGTAGGCAGGAGGTGGAAAGGAATGCCTCTGACAACAAACATGTGTGTATGTGTGTATACACACACACACACTCTCACGTATTTATTTATTTAAATTAATGTATGCTTTGTGTGAAAATTCAAACAGTACTACAGTGTAACAAAAAAGAAGAAAGCAACCCACCTTTCCTCCAACTTCCACCATTAGTAGTTTGCATGATCTTGATTTCTTTTTTGCTCCTTCAAGAGATGTAATTTTGTTCTTTTACAAAAACGAGATCATACTGTTCTACATATAATTCTACAGTGTGCTTTTCCTCCCAGCATTTCAGTGGCATTCTATTCTACTTACACATCTGCTTTTTTTTTTAATGCTTCATGTGAGTCTGTGTTGATTTTAAGGATGTATTGTAGTTTATTTAACCAGTCTTCTGTTAATGGCCATATACATTGGTTCCAATTTTTCAGTCTTATGATAATGCTTCAGTGAATATCTTTTTGCACTTGCATGAATATTTCTGTGGGCTAGATTCTTAAAACTGTTATTTTCATCCACCTTGACTTTTTAATCCATCTCATAAATAAAATATTATTTAAATCTGTACATTCAGCAAAGCCACACTGCAGGTGCTGAGAGGATGATCCTCTATAGCCCCAACCCTCAGGTGCCTCTGTTCTTGAAAAATGCCCTTCCAACCTGGGAGACCCTAGGACCTTGGAGCCGCCTTCCATCCCACAACCTTGAAGAAGCTTAGACAGTCTGTCAGTTTAAGGGGCCTCTCAGGGTGCAGGAATTTTGCACCAGGTGCAATTGCTCAGTAGATCACCCCTCTCCAATTATCTGATGTCCTTTTCTTTTTCAGTTTCTCCACTGCCCCATTTACTCCTCAGCTTTCTCTCCAGCCCCCCTGATTTTACTCTTTTGCAGAGAACTGGCTGTCTTCTGTGGGGTTCTCCTGTGTTTTGTATATCCGTATGTCTGGCTCAGACTCTGTATATGGACTGTTTGCCATGCATGGCAACAGTTAGGGGCGAAAGGCACTGCCTTGTGTTGCAAGAAGGGGGTTTGCCCTGAGGTCTTCAATGTTATCTGTAATTTCTCTTGCATCACTTGCAGATGATCTGATAGGTTGTTTACTGGTGAAACCACCTATTTAGGATCTATTGGTCTTGGGGCCCTTTAAAACGTGGGCATATAGTTACATGTCTTGTGTAGAGAAAGATCATTCCATCTAAGTAATATTTCCAATATGGCTGCATTCATTTAAGCACCAGATTCTATTAATTTACCATCTTTACTAAAACCTCTTTAAAACCAATGACGTGTCTGCTTGCTTTCATAATTTGATATTTCTTTTGGTGACTCAGAGTCACCACTGCACATCTCTATTCTTGTGTGACTGTGAGGTCTTCCCAGGCCACTGGGATAGGGAAGAATGTTTGCTTCCTCAGTGGCATCAGACTGCTGGTCTGACTTCAGTTCTTCAGGTTTTATTCTTTTATGTATTCTATCTGTGTCATCTCTGACAGCTGCTGTTCCTTGATTCTGGCATTGTGCCTACCTCTACCAGTCACCCCTTTAAAATTTTCTGCTTCTAATTTGGGAATAGAGACGTATGTGCTGAAACTCTTGTACACCCATGTACACATTCACACGCATGTACACTCTTGTGGGAATACATGAAAAGTAGCCATGGTTATGATTAGTCTGCAGAGCTCCCCAGTGAGTAAAATGCACAGAGTTTTGTGCATGGGTGTGTGGCATACCTTTGAGACAGCTCTGGTAGAGTGAAAAGTGCACCAGACTTGTGGTGGAGGTCGGGCTCAATAGCTGCGTGACCTTAGGCAAGGTGCAGTGACTGTTTCCTTCCAGGCTGCTGTGGGAATGCAATGAGATTCAGTGAACACTGTAAATCACTGCTCAAGTGTAAGGTATTGGTTATTATTATCATTATTATGTTTAAAGTTACTGTCTCCCTTGGCTGCTTCTTGGCTTTCCCGTGAACAGTTGCAGTTAGATAAATATTACTGCACAGGTAGTATCTGGACTTTGTCCTGTCTTTAATAACTTCAGAGGGACACAGAGATCTGAAGAAGGTTCAGAAGGACAACAAAGATTGTTAAGAGTTTAGTGACATATGATTCATGAGTGTATTCCTTTAGCCACTGTTTAATGAGCTCCTAACACAAGCCAGTTGCTGAGACGTAGGAGAGCACTCTGGTTAGTCTAAGCGAGGACTTGGGCTACATCTTCAGATTTAGCAAGAGAAGGGCTTCAGTATAGAGCTTTCATTCATTCCCTCCCTCACAAAACATGTATTTAGAGCATGCTATGTATTAGATACTTTATTGGCCGGGCACGGTGGCTCACGCCTGTAATCCTAGCACTCTGGGAGGCCGAGGCGGGTGGATCACTCAAGGTCAGGAGTTCGAGACCAGCCTGAGCAAGAGCAAGACCCTGTCTCTGCTAAAAAAATAGAAAGAAATGATCTGGACAACTAAAAAAATATATATAAAAATTAGCCGGGCATGGTGGCGCACGCCTGTAGTCCCAGCTACTCGGGAGGCTGAGGCAGAAGGATCGCTTGAGCCCAGGAGTTTGAGGTTGCTGTGAGCTAGGATGACGCCATGGCACTCTAGCCCGGGCAACACAGTGAGACTCTGTCTCAAAAAAAAAAAAAAAGAATTAGATACTTTATTTAGTGCTGGGAGATGAAGAATAATGTGTGGCTCTTGTCGTTCAAGAACTAATAGTCCAGGGGGGAGACAGACGTGCTAGTGAGTAATTGGCATGTAGTGTAATTAGTGCAACAATAGAGGCACCATAGCAGCGAACGGAACTTTATTTTTGTGGGGAGCTTAGGAAGACTTCACAGAGAACACATAGCGTCTGAGCTGAATTTCGGAAGGGTACATAGCTGTCTCCTAGGATCTGTGTCACAGAGGAAACGGCATGTGCAAAGGTGTGGAGGTGCAAAGGGCCCAGAATGTTCAGAGAATTCCAGGTCGTTGGTATGGCTAGAATGTGGGGTGGGAGAGGGGCTGCAAGGAGACAGCCTAGGGCGAGGTGGGTACCTAAACAGGTTGGGCTTTATCTTCAAGGTAGGGGGAAGCTATTGATTTTAAGCAGGGGCGTGTGAACTAGTGAAATGATCAGATTTGGTTAGAAGGAGAATTCTGATGACCATGTGGAGAGTGTTTTTGGAAAGAGCAAGAGATAGAAGGTGGAAGGGTGGAAGGTGGGGAGACTGGTTTAGGGAGTTGAAACCTGAGTCCATGTGAAGGGAGGTGAAGATCTGCACTGTAGAGTGGCCTTGGGAACAGAGATGAAGGGATGGATAAAGAATAGTTACAAGGTGGAAGTTCTAGGACTTTTGGATGTGGGGGATGTGGGAGCTCTCAGAGGTGAAGCCAGGGGTTTGAGCTTGGACAGGTGGGGATGCTGGGCCTGCCATCTGAAATGGGGAAGGTGGGCTGAGTATGAGGCAGAGGGAGCATCTGGGGCTTCTGCTGGGCTGCTCATGTGGGCTGCTCTGGGTCATCCTTGGGCCATCATGACACAGAGTTGGGCCATTTTTCCAACAGTTGAATCACACTTACCTATGAAAGAGGCTGATGTGTGAATGACAGTGCCCGTTCATTAGTGTACAACGGTGAGCATGCATGTGTAATTTCTAATGACCAGAATGCGTGTGTTCGCTGTCAAGGCATCCCCTTCCTGGTACCATAGCTACTGGGAAACCAATCTAGTAATCAGGAAGTTGCTTGCAGGGTATGGAATCAGAACAAAAGAAGAAAGTATTGAGACAAATTTTCTGAATGTGGTGGGCTCTATAAAACACGGAGCTGAATGGTGGAGTGTGGTAGAGGAGCCAGGCAAGTGGAGTCAGTTAGACACAGTGTAGATAGCAAGTGCTAGGAGGGACAGAGCACGGCTCACCCAGGGATCACATCTGCATCAACACTGCAGGATGAAAGGAGTCGAGCTGGGGCAAAGCACCCAAATCTCTACCCTGGCCTACAAGACCACACTCCACTTGACTTCTCTGACCATCTCAAACCTCTTGCCCTCACTCTCTTTGCTCTAGCTATGCTGGCCTTCTTGCCTTTCCCACATTTCCCTGGCATGTTCCTGTCCCATGGGTTTTGTACTGTTCCTTCTGCCAGGAAGGCTCTTTCCCAGGTTCCTGCAGAGCTTATTCCCTCATTCCATTCACCTCTTTGTACAAATCGTACCTTACCAGAGTCCCACCCTATCTAAAACGGTCGCTCTCAATCTCTCATCCTGTTTTGTTTTTCTTTATAGCACTTTTCACCACCTGACACTAGTTATTATTTCTTATCTGTCTTTCCCTCTAGAATGTAGACATCGAGAGAGTAAGGGCTGTGTTCTACTCACTGCTGAATCTCCAGCACCTAGAACAGTGTCTGGCATCTGCTAGGTGCTCAGTAAATACCTGTTGAATGAAGAAGGAGGCAGGACGCTCCAGACACAGGGAAAGGCAATGTAAAGGCACAAGGAGAAAAGATGTACGGGTGTGGGTGTGCTTGGGGGATTGTGGAATATGAGGGGCAAAGGGTGGCAGGGGGCTAGAGCACAGCCATACCTTTGTAGGGGGTTAGATTTTATCCTAAAGCAGATGAGGAGCCATTGAAGGATTTTAAACAGGGGAGTGAGGTAGCTGGGGTGGAGTGTAGGGGGCAAGGCTGGAGGCAGAGACACCATTAGGAAGCTCTTGTAGCAATCGGGTAGGAAGTGACAAAAGCCTGAACTAGGGCAGTGGCAATTGGAGTGGACAGGAAAGGATAGATCTGAGAGCAATTTAGAAGGTATAATCAGTATGACCAGTGAGACCTATTGGGATGTCAGGTGTCAGCCTGTAAGTTTTGTGCCAGCAAGGGCTGTGCCTGTTTTATACACCACTATATCCCCAGCAAAGAAACAGAGGGAAGCTTGATAACATTCTT
Organism: Propithecus coquereli; assembly: GCF_000956105.1. Taxonomy (NCBI): domain Eukaryota; kingdom Metazoa; phylum Chordata; class Mammalia; order Primates; family Indriidae; genus Propithecus; species Propithecus coquereli. Next base: position 721,486 of record NW_012148618.1, read on the forward strand.
TGAATGAAGAGATGAGGTTTCTGGGTTGGGCAACTGCTAGGTAGTGGCATTGTTTACAGGGAAGGGGAGGAGAGGGTCATGTTGAATTTGGAATTTATTCGTAGGATGGGAAGTGGATGTGCCCATTTGCAACTTAGCAAAGAGATAGGGCTGGAGATTGAGCATTCAACAAATGTTCGTGAAGCACTTGCTGCATTCCCAGCCCTGGTCATTGTCTTCATGGAGCTGTGTGTGTGCGAGGTGCATGCATGTGTGCATGAGTGTGTGTGTTTCTGTAAGTGCATGGGTGGGTGCATGCTGGGGATCAGGGTGGGCAACCCACTACAGGATTGCAATGGATTGTGATGGGTTTGTGATTTTGGGGGCACAGGGAGCCTCGGGTGGAGACCTGTCCTAGTCTGGGAGTTTAGAATCCCTTGCTTTGGACGTTTAAGCTGATGAAGAATTAAGAGTAGAAGAGGAGTGTTTCAGGCAGCAAGAACAGAATGCATGAAAGCTTTGAGGCACTGAAAGGAGTTCAGGTTGAATTAAGGTAGGAAATGTTGAGAGTTGGCCTGCAGAGGTAAACAGGGAAATATTATAGGTTGTTTAGGGCTTTATAAGTTGTGCTAGTTATTATCATTGTGTGACAAATCACTTAAAACTTAGTGGCTTAAAACAATAGTCATTTTATTCTTTCCTGATTTTTGTGGCTCAGGAATTTGGGAAGGGCTTAGCGGGGCAGTTCTAGCTCAGGGTCTCGCATGTGGTTGCAGTCAAATGGTGGCAGGAACTGGAACAGGGGGCGCTGAGGAAGATGGGGACCATCTGGATTTCTTTTCCAGTTGTGTTAGGGCCTTTCCATGTGGTCTTTCCATATGGACTGTGTTGAGCTTTCTCACAGCATGGCAGCCTTGGGGCAGTCAGACTGCTTACTTGGCAGCTGAAGGCTTCCAGAATGAGTGTTCCAGCAACCAAAATGGAAGCTGCATTGCCTTTTATGACCTAGCCTCTGAAGTTTCATGGTGTCAATTCTGCCATACTCTATAGATAGAAGCATTCACAGAAGAACACCCTCAAGAGGAGGGGCATAGACCCTGCCTCTTGATGGGTGGAGTGTTAAAGTCACATTGTAAGAAAGGCCTGTGGGATGGGAGACATCGTTGAGACATCTTTGGAAACTACAATTTTTGTTGCACGGATTGTGTTAAGGAGTTTGGTGGGCTTTCTACTAAGGCAATAAAAAACCTCTCAAGACTTTTAAGGCAGGAGAGTGACATTTGGGATTTAGATTTTAGAATTTGTGGTTTTTAGAAAATTACTCTGGCTTTACTATGCAGAACTGAAAGCAGGGAGAACAGTTAGGAAGCTGTTGCCATGATCCTGGTGAGAGATGATGGTGGCTTGAATTAGAGTCATGTTTTGGGGATAAGGAGACTGGCTAAGTGTTGGACACTGATTAGATTTGGGTGGAGGTCATCAATGATAATACGATAAAAAGATAATGAGGTCTCTGGCTTGGGTAGATGGGTGGATGGTGATGCCATTTACTGACATGGGGAACACTGGAGGAGCAGTGGGTTTGAGAGAAATTGGTGGAATTGGTTTTGGATATGTTGAATTTGATGTGCCTGGTAATGTCCAGTAGGTGGCTGGATATTCATATATATCTGGCATCGTGCCAATGGGGCTGGTGATATACTTTTGGGGATCATCATATAAATGGTTATTGAAACCACGGGAACAGATGAGATGACCTTGGGACAGGAAGTAGAAAGGGAGGACAAAAGGGCTTAGAACAGCATTCTGAGGAAAACCAATGTTTGATGGATAGGTATTCTGCAAAAAGATGGAGAGGAGTATCTAGAGAGACAGGAGGAGAACTGGGAGATGGTGGGCAGAAGAGAACTATTTGAGAAGGAATGAATGGACAACAGTGTCCAATCTGCTGAGAGGTCAAGCTAGATAAGGATTGAGTATTTACTGACACAGAGGTCACTGGTGACTTTCCGTGTAGGCTTTCTCCTAAGGCAGTGAAATTTTAGGGCAGTGAGGATGAAATTAGATTTATTCACCCAGCAAAATGTATTCAGTGTGTACTATGTGCCTAGTTCTGGGCTAGGCCCAGGGGTCCAAGGATGACTGTTATCCAGTCTCTGTCCTCACACAGCTCACATGCATGGGAGAGACAGATGTGTGAACCATTCTAATGGCATGCGGTGAGTGTGGGTGGTGGGAACACTGAGGAAGCACAGCATGCCCAGGGGGTGGTGGGTTTACACTTAAAAGTATCCTTGCTGGAAGAATTGTTAAGAAGGAATGAAGTGTTATTTGCAATTGGCAATAAGAGGTCAGGGGAAACTTTGGCAGGGTGGAGGAGGAGGGAGTTGTAGAGTCTCAGACTGTGTTGTAGAGACAAGGGAAGGGGAGGGAAGGTAGATATGCTTTCTAGAAGATTGACTCTTTGAGCAAGGAGGGTGGTTGTTAGAGGGAGGGACCAAGGTTGAAGGAAGATTTTAAGGGAAAGACTTAAGCCTGCCTTAGGTTGGTTTTGGGTGTGTTTCTGGAAGAGTTGGATGAAATAACCCTACCCTACAATAAGGCCTTCTCAGTGGTTGGAAGGGTTGGGTGCCCTGAGTCAGACTTCTTTTCCTTGAACAGTGCAGGGGATACCCTCATCTCTTTGGGAGACAGTAGTGCATTGCATGGTTAAGAGCATGGAATCAGGCAGGACTGGGTTCAATCCTAGGTCAAGTTTATTACCCTCAGTTTCCTTTTCTATAGAATGGAGTTCCTACCTCATAGAGGTGTGATCTATATTTGTACTATATTTTCATCTTTTTCTGTTTGAACTGTGACAGTTTCATGAGAGCAAACACAGAGTTTCTGCTCCTGTCAGTGGCTTATGGTCCCTTGGCAGGCATAGTCTTCCTTTTGAGCTATTAAACTACAGCCATAGCTAGTCTGACATTGCTAATAGACCTTGAACAATCATTTACTGATTATTGTTTAGGTAAATTTTTTGTATGGATGGGTGATTTCATTCATTACTGATTTCCTTGGCAGGGTAATCACATGTTGTCCTCTCTGCCAGGAATGCTGCCTCCTCTCCCCCACCCCCAGCACCAGCCTCCATACACTCAGTCCAGGTAACAGTGGTCCTGGTGCCTGCCTGCACCCCCCACTCCCTGAGACTGGACAGATTTCCTCTCAGTGACAATCACAGCACTTGATTCTTGTAATTGGCCATGTCCATTGTTCTGTGGAGGCTGGGGACTGGACTGGATCTTAATCTCAGAGCCTGCATAGGGCCTGGGTACTCAACATATGCTTATTAAATGAATGAATGAATGAGTGAATGAATTCTGAGTTTTGAAGGAACCTTGCTGTCCTGTCCAGCATACTAGAAATGGTTGCTTTCTCAACCAAAGAAGTATGCAGATGGCCCTCCTGAAGCTGGTTATTCCGGCTTCTCAGAGCTCTGTGGATTGCCCCAGTGCTCTGTAAGCCTGAATATCTCCATTACCTGAGGGGGAGATAATCCCACTCCCAGTCCCATGCTCCTGCATACGATTAGGGAGGTGCGTGGTATGATGGAATGGACATAGGCTTTGGAGCTGGCCACTGGCTGAGTGACCTCAGTTTTCTCAATTTAAGATAAAGATAATAAAACCTACTCTCTTTCAGATTAAGTTAGAAGATATATGCAAGTGTGTGAGTGACCTGGCACATAATTGTCAGCCAAAAATAGTATCTACTACTGCAAATTATATCCATAATCATGTATATCTTATTCTACAAATTTTACTTTCCATATTCTGTCTTTTGATGACTTAAAAGCAGTTTTCATTTTACAATAGGTCAAAGATCAGAAAGGAGGGCTGAGACTTTTCTTCCTGCTTTGCATGAGAGGTGGAATTTTCTCTTGGCAGAGTCAGGGACAGGTGTCCAGAAGTCCAATTCCACCCGACTGTCCTTTCCTCAGAGCCAGGGTGTTTTGGCCCATTGTTAGCATGCTTGGACGTTTCTGTTCTTGCCTTGCCTACACTTGCCCACACTGGGACTTAGTTGTTTTGTTTTGTTTAACCTCCTGTGTCTTCAGTCTGTCCCCTGTACCAGTCAGCCAGCAGCACCTGGCTATTCAGGGACCTTGTGAACAGGGGACTGTTCTTTAGGGATCAGGCAAAGATTTTGTGTCCTCACACTTGGCCCTAGTGAACTTTAATAAATGCTGGTTGGATGAATGAGCAGAAGATACGTTTCTAGGTTCAACTTGGCTGAGAGAAGGGTGTTTTGTGCTTTTGGCTGTCAGGGTTGGGGATGCCGAGGGCTACTGTGGGAATTGGGCAGGCAGCTCACCCTGAGTCTACTGGAGCCAGTGTCATCTGTGAAGGACTTCGGGTCTCTGTGCGTGTGACTGAGAGCTTTGCCCATGTGCCCTCGTACAGCTTCTCCTAGTACCATAATGACTGACCTCATGTGCTGTGGCTGATGAGGTGGCTGGGCCCCTAACTGGTTTTTGCCCTTTGAACCTTCTACTTGGAAGCTAGTTACTTCTCTCAGAAGGTTTTTCTAAGAACCATCTTAAGTTGGAGGTGAGGATCCTTACCTTTCCTGGCCCATATTCACCTCAACAAATAGGCGGGAGCCAGAGCCTGGGGTTCTTTCCAGTGTGGGCTCACTGCAAACTTTGGAACAAATGCTTCAGCAGCCGTTGGGGGGTCAGAGCTGTGTGCCTGTTTGATCCTCAGGGCTCTTTGGGGGCTCACTCTTGGTCTCTCCCTTTCTCTGTTCTCTTTCTCTTTCCCTTAGAGGAAGCGGAGGGACAGCCTAGAGGAGGGTGGGGAAGGAGCTAAGGGACAGTGGGTCCTTACCTTGGCTGTACATTGGAGTTGGAAAAAACAAATACTCATTACTCCCTATCCCTGACTAAATAAATCTGAACCACTGGGGAGAACAATGGGAATTGACTTGGAGAAGGAGCATTGAGGGGGCAAGGAAATTGCTACTGAGGAGAACTGATGTGGGTCTTGTGTCACTGGAGGTGAGAAGAGTGGTTCTCAATTGTCACTGTGCTTCAGAATCACCTGAGGGACCTGGGGAGCTTTTTTTTTGAGACAGGGTCTCACTGTGTTGCCCAGGCTGGAGTATAGTGGCATCATCATAGCTCGCTACAGCCTCCAACTCAAGGGCTCAAGGGATCCTCTGCCTCAGTCCTGCAGTAGCTGGGAATACAGGCGTGCACCACCACGCCTGGCTAATTAAAAATTTTTTTTTGGTGGAGATGGAGGTCTTGCTCTTGCTCAGGCTGGTCTCAAACTCTTGACCTCAAGCAATCCTCCCATATCAGCCTCCCAAAGTGCTGGGATTACAGGCATGAGCCATTGTGCCCAGACTAGGGGAGCTTTAAGAACATGCTGTTGCCTGGCTCTACCCCAGAATTTCTGACTCCATGGGTCTGGGTGGGCCCTGAGCCCTGAGCACTGGACTTTGCTAAAGCTTGTCAAGTGGTGCCAGTGCGCAGTCAGGAGAGAGGAACCTGAGTTAATGGTTTAGGCTTGTTCTGACCAAAGTTGTTCTGTATGTGGTTATTTCTGGAAGCGATTACCTAAGCAGCATGACCAAAGCAGGCAGATCATCCGACTCACCTGGGACACTGTCTCAGCCTTCCTGACTCAGAACGGGGGCAGGGCCCTGAAGCTGTAGGTTGACAGATTCCTCAGGTGATTCTGATGCTCCCTCAGGCTTGGGGGCTGGGCTCTGAGGACTTGCACTGACCCTGGCTGAGCAAACCAATAAGGATTCGATTGGCTTTGAGAAGGGAGCAGATGGAGTTCATACCAGAGCCTCCTGGTACAAACTGCCTGCTACCTCCCTCGGCATGGTCAGAGGCGCAGGGACTAAAGTGCTGACAGAGTTCTAGGAAGGAGTGCAGGAGGGGCATGATCCAGTGACCCACAGGGCTGTGGGAGGCAGTCTCTGGCTGTGTCTTCTTGCCAGAGGCTCTTAGCTGTGATGCCTGAGTAAGCGAAATGGTTCTGTGGCCTGAAAGGGTAAAAAAAATTTGAGGGTCATCTGTAGAAAGAAATAACAGTACCTAGAAAAGGTGGGAGAAATAATATATCGCCGGGCGCGGTGGCTCACGCCTGTAATCCTAGCTCTTTGGGAGGCCAAGGTGGGCGGATTGTTTGAGCTCAGGAGTTCGAGACCAGCCTGAGCAAGAGCGAGGCCCCGTCTCTACTAAAAATAGAAAGAAATTAATTGGACAACTAAAAATACATAGAAAAAATTAGCTGGGCATGGTGGTGCATGCCTGTAGTCCCAGCTACTTGGGAAGCTGAGGCAGGAGGATCGCTTGAGCCCAGGAGTTTGAGGTTGCTGTGAGCTAGGCTGACGCCACGGCACTCTAGCCCGGGCAACACAGTGAGACTCTGTTTCAAAAAAAAACCAAACAAACAAAAAAAACAAACAAGGATGCAGCAGAGAAAAGGAGAAAGAAGAAACTTGAAATCTCTGGGTCTAGGCAACAGATATGAGGCTTTTCCGGAGAGCTTAAATCTGGACCTTCTGAGAAACAGCAGTGGTAGAGTGTTCTGGAAACATCAGGGTGTGGGCAGGCTTGAGCATACCAGCTAAGCAGCTTGGTTGCTGCCCTGAGCAGTGCGCCTCTGACTGCACAGAGACCCGGCCTAATGTGGAGACATGCAGTCTTCTGAGCAACATGTGACAAAGAGGAAGAGCTTGCTCATGCCGTTATGCCTATGGACTACTCTCCTGACTGCTGTGGCATGAATGATGTCACCAGTCATAAGATACCCGAGATGCGTCACTGGTGACGTGGAGTTTAAGGTAGCAAACTGAGTGGCAGGTGAAATTTTCATCTCTCTGTTAATTGAAGGCTGTGCATGTGAAATAAAAAACGAACACAGGACAGAGTACCTGACTAAATTCTAAAGTACCAGAAAGATCTACTCCTAGCGAGGGATAGAGCAGGGTTCACAGGGATTGGGAGAGACCTGCCTAATAAGGCTGTACACTGAAATTTTAAAGGAAAGGAGAAAATGCACAGATAAAAGTTTAAATCTGGGTATTTTAGAGGCTGTCAGGTATTGCGTAGCAAGAAGAATAAAGGTGGAGGAGTTGCTCAGGAATGCATTTGGAGAAAATAGGCTAGAAGATCAGGAATGATGCTTTCAAACTCATACTACAAGCATTACAAGTAAGGCTAATAAATATATTTGACCTTTTACTGCAAGGAGGAAACAATTCCATAGTTATAAGTGATATTTGATAAGAATATCTTAGTGAAAGGATATACTTTGTGCAAAAGTGATGGATTTGCTAGAAGAGCTGGGATTGATATAGTGTATCAGAGATGTATATGCTTGTAAGAGGATCTGCTGTAGTCAGGGATGGCTGCCCCCTCTGGGCAAGGTCACGTCTGAATTCTTTTGATTGTAGTGAAAGGGAAATTTCTGTACACCAAGATCCAGAGACTTGTCAAGGGTTTTACTTCCCCTTTCTTTATTTCTCAACAAATGTAATGAACAATACCACCCAGCACTGCTTCCAGTTCTCTGCCTGCAAGTAGATTTCTTCTTGTAGCCAAACAGGAGAGGTCTTTGCTCCCTCACCCAGATATGTGGCCCATATTTTAGAAGGGCCATGAAGATGCCAGTCTCTGGTAATCCTATCTGCTTACCTTGGGGAGAAGAATTATCGCATGGTGCTGTCAGAGAGCTCTTGTGTTCCATTTAGGGCATTTTTCTGAAGGTCTCCCAAAGTAATAGTGCGTGAAAATAAATCCGCTTTCTGAGGTGAGAAGTAGAAGTGATCTAATTGTGAGCATATACTGCACACCATCAGACCAGAAGGAGAATACGTATTTTGCTTTTCTAGTAAAAATTATAAAATCTGTACAAAAGGGAAAATATAGTAGCGATGGAAGCCTTAACTCCTTGAGCATCTTTTGCTAAAATTGGTTTCATTCCATCAGAAATGGTACCTCTATAAATAAAAATGGTTTATTTTGGAAAACTTCAAATATACAAAAGTAGAATGAATAATATGATGAACTCCTGGGGTTCAAGCACCAACATAAATAATTGTCAGCACTGTTTTATCTATACTCCCAATCATCCCTTTCTCACTCCATTAGATTATTTAAAGCATGTCTAAGACCATACCATTTAATCTGTAAAGGCTTCAGTATGAATCACTAGAGGACAAGGACTGACTGACTTTCTTTTTCTTTTGAGACAGGTCTCACTTTGTTGCCCAGGCTGGAGTGAGTGCAGTGGTGCGATCATAGCTCACTGCAGCTTCAAACTGCTAGGCTCAAGTGATCCTCCTGCCTTAGCCTCCTGAGTAGCTGGGACTATAGGCATGCACCACCATGCCTGGCTAATTTAAAAAAAATTTTTTTTTGTAGAGATAGGGTATTACTGTGTTGCCCAGGCTGGTCTCAAACTCCTGGCCCCACAAGTGATCCTGTCTCGGCTTCCCAAAGTGCTGGGATTACAGGTGTGAGCCACTGTGCACAGCCTATTTTTTAACATAACCAGGGGAAATGTGGAATCCTTTTGAGGAAGTGACTATACTTGCTCAGAATTTGTACTCTCAGAAAAAGAAACACTGGGTATATTCTCAGATATGCACTCTAAATTTTAGGCAAAGAGATTACAAAAAAGTTCAGGAAAAAGAACTATAGTCTCATAGCCAGGGACTTAAAAGAAAAAAAGACCAGGAACTTGTCAAAACTGAGATTCTTATAAAATAGCTGAAAATGATCTTATTTAAGAAGAAAAGGAGAATCATCCATAGAAACCAATGTGATTGAGCAAACTACTTTTTGATGAACTTAGATTCTTAGAAACAAGATATACAAGAGATATGTGAGATGTAACCAAGACCAAAACAGGAGTGGCCCAGAACTGCAAGAAGAGTGTCCTCAAGGCAAATTCCTAGCATGAACTAAGATCTGAAGAACTGACTGAGGACAACAGCAAGGGCAGGCTGGACAGTCTGGGGGCAGTGAGTTCTGTGCTAATAGGTGGTGGAGAGAAAGGAGAAGGCCAAAAGCCCCACTCTCCTAAACGTCTCTGTCTAGCAGAAGGATTGCTAACCTAGAAAGCATTCAGTAAATGTGGTTAGGCCAAGTAAAAAGCAAGGCCAAGAGAGTTGAGACAGTAATTAAGCACGTCATTGCCTTAAATACTTTTAACTGTCCAACTTCAGACAAATGGAAAGAATTTATGATGGTTGAGGGCACAGAATCACCACTAGTCATCTGCGGGATCTTGGAGAGCAGGAAGGGTGTGTAAAGGAAGCTGTTGACTGAGATATTAGTTTCCTATTGCTGCTGTAATAAGTTATCACCAATGGAGTGGCTTGAAACAACACAGATTTATTATTTTACAGTTCTGGAGATCGGAAGTCTGAAATGGGTCTCCCTAGGCTAATATCAAGGTGTCAGCAGTGCTGTGTTTGTTTCTGGAGGCTCTAGGGGAGAATCTGTTTTCTTGTCTTTTCTAGCTTCTAGAGGCTCATGGCCCTTCCAGCTTCAAAATCAGCAGAAGCCGGTGGAGCCTTATATCACTCTGACACCGCCTCTTCTGCCTTCCCCTTCCATCTTTTAAGGACCTTTTGATTATATTGTGTCCACCCAGATAATTCAGGATGATCTCCTTATTTTAAGGTCAGCTGATTAGCAACCTTAATTCCATGTACTTTAATTTTCCCTAGTCATGCAATATACCATGGTTCACAGGTTCCTGACACTGGGATCTGGACATCTTTAGGGGACCATTAGCTATCTGCTACAAGTGATAACCCAGCTTTCCACAAAAGGTAGATTCTGAGCCACTCTGGACTGATAACTTGAGGTCGATTCTTGCCTAAATTCTAGGCTTGTCAGTTAAACCTGGTTAGTGTGGTAGGAGGAGAAGAAAGGGCGATCACTAATAACCTGTATGAATTCACTTAAGAACAAGCCATGCTAAGCTAACCTCATTTTTTGGTTCAGTTTTAATTTTTTATTCGATATACAGAAGGAACAGTGTAATGTCATTAAGTGTACAGCTTAATGAATTTCACAAATTGAGCACATGTGTAACCAGCATCCACATCCAGAAATCAGCCCCCTGAACCCTTCCTGTGCTCCTCCCGGTCCCTGCCTCTCCACCCTGCACAAAGGGAAATCACTGTTCTGACTTTAGTAGCATGGATTAGTTTTGCCTGATTTTATGTAAATGGATGTAAACGGTATGTACTCTTTTATATCTGGCTTGTTCACTTAATATATTTGAGATTCATACATATATTTTTGTTTTGTATTTTTGAGAGAGGTTCTTGCTCCGTCACTTGGGCTGGAGTGCAGTGGCTTCATCGTAGCTTATTGTAACCTCCAAATGCTGGAGTCAAGTGATCCTCCTGCTTCAGCCTCCCTGAGTAGCTGGGACTACAGGCATGTGCCACTGTGCCTGGCTAACTTTTCTGTTTTTTGTGGAGATTAGTCTTGCTTTTGCTCAGGCTGGTCTCAAACTCCTGGCCTCAAGTGATTTTCCCCCATCAGTCTCCCAAAGTGTTAGGATTACAGGCATGAGCCGCTGCACCCAGCCTCATCCATTTTTTTGCCTATAGTTGTAGACTGTTCATTCTCACTGCTGTTTAGTATTCTGTTGTATTTATTCATCCACTCTCCTGTTGAGCTGATGTAAAACTAATGGGCATTTGGGTCGTTTTTAGTTTTTGGCTATTACAAGGGCATAGCTATGAACATTCGAGCATAAATATGTACTACAGGTAGTCCCCAGGTTACAGATGACTCAACTTACAGTGTTCAATGCTTATGAATGGGCTCCCAAGGCTCCCAAGGATAACTTATAATTAAATTGATAATTCGGGAACTAGTTTCTTCCATGCCCATAAACAAACCCTCATGGCGTAAGTAGTACATTGGCACAGCACCTTTATGCTTGCAGCTAGTCTCATTGTTTATAGCGTCGCTTACGCACAGCATCAATTTCATCTTAACTTTTTTATTCGATTTTGTGAGTCTGTGTTTACCCTTATGACCATGCCTCCAAGCTCCAGGTGAGCTTGCTGCGAAGAGAAAGGAGATTACAGTGGAAATGAAAGTAGAAATAATTAAGCATTTGGAGAAAGGCCAGACATCATCATTCATTGGGAAAGCATTAGGCTTCAGTTGCTCGACTATCAGAACAATTATAAAGGATAAAGTGATAATAATGGAACGTGTGAAAGGCAGTGCTCCAGTGAAAATATCAGTTATTGCTAAGCAGCATAGTGGATTAATTATTGAAATGGAAAGGTTATTACTCATTTGATTAGAAGATCAAAATAAGCATAAACATTCCTATTAGCCTAACGTCGATGCAACATTAGGTAAGTGTTAACCTTTGATATTCCTTTTTGAAGTTTCTCCTATCTCCTATCTAAACTTTTTGTATGAGTTTGTTTTTATGTTCTGTTTGAATTAAAAGAAAGAGCACAATAGTTTCTGTAACTTATTATTACAGTACAGGGGTATTATTACCATATATTTAATATGAGCCATTGTAGTAGTATTATTATTACTGTATATGTACTGTTCATCAGGGATCTGAGTTACATACAAATCCTACCTGAAAATGTTCTCGGGAACATAACCTGAGAACATAACCTCTGGTCCGTAACCTGGGGACCGCCGGTAATTTCATTTGAATCATTGGATAGCATCATTAGATTGTTGGAGCAGAGTCATGTGTATGCAGATTTTGAGTGATTCTTGGCAAACTCTCACGATATTCTTGTTGGCAAGGTAGACAAAGGTGGACTAGATAAAAGCATAGTTTGGTGGCTTCTTAGTTGGTTGAGTGATGATGTGGAATAATGACAACACAGAGGAAGGTCTGTAATGATAGACTACAGGGCTCTACAGCTTCTAGTCAACATTTTTACAGTAAATTCAGTGAAGACCAGAAGGGATGCTAATCAAATTTGCAGATTTCACAAAACTGAAGGGGTTCGAACTAACTGATAAAATCAAGGGGGAAACGCCCACTTCTAATAGGCAGGAATGATGCATAAAAACGAACAGAGGAAAGCTACTAAGAATGAATATAAAGTCCTATATCTGGAAAAAAAAATCACTTTTACAGGGCCAGAAGGGGAGAGGAAAGAGCTTGTCAATTTGAGGTGGAAAAAAAAGGAGTTGTAGTTGACAGTTCGAGCTGAGACTCCACAGTCTGCAGCAATGTCTGGAGTTTTCCGTGTGGCGGCTTGTGTTTCCAGGGAGACACTGACAAAGTGAAGTAAATGCAGAGGAGAAACGTGGGATGGTCAGTGGTCTGGAAACCGTATTTGCCTCATGAGGGGTTGAAGAAACTGGGTTTTTATCCTGAAGGAAGAGAGACTCAAGGGAGACAGGTTATTTATCTTTAATGCTAAGAAGGGCCATTGTGTAGAAGAGGGTTTAGCTTGATTCTCTGTGGGCCAGAGGAGAGATCTAGAACTACTGGGTAGAAGTTGCAGGGGAGAAGATTTTAGCTTAAGGAAGGAAGAGCTATAGATCTCTTTAAAAATGGAATGAATTGCCTAATAAAGTATTGAGGTTTTATAGTCCCTGGGAGTTTGAAGCAGAAAATGGATTAAATAGCAGCCTAAGCTTTGTGTGTTTCATTGTATGTATTTGAAGTTAAGGGTGCTTGGAGGACTGTGGTTTAATGTTCTTTTTCAAGAACTGTTTTGTTTAGGCATCTAAACTAAACCGGGGCGTCAGATCCAGAGTGGGCCTGCAAGCTTTGTTCTGTTCTGGATCAACCTAGTCCAGTGCTTTCTTGTTTTTAGTTCCAGAGCTGACGCTGGGCCTTAGTGCCAGAACTAGCTTCCTACTCCAGGTGACTCCATGTAGGCTGGGTTTGATGACTCATTCAGAATCATTTCTTTAGATAATTGTAAGAGTGACTTCTTTACAGATTCTTCTTCTTCTCTCTGGGGTCAAAGCAGGAATGGAATTACACCTGAGTCAAGGGTCAAAGCTGATTTCAGGCAGTGGCTCATGCCTGTAAATCGTAGCACTTTGGGGGGCCAAGATGGGAGGATTGCTTGAGGTGAGGAGTTCGAGATCAGCCTGAGCAAGAGTGAGACCCTGTCTCTACAAAAAATAGAAAAATGAGCCGGGCATAATAGCATGCGCCTGTAGTCCCAGCTACTCAGGAGGCTGAGGCAGAAGAATCACTTGAGCCCAACAGTTTGAGGTTGCTGTGAGCCATGATGACACCACTGCACTGTATTGGGGGCAACAGAGTAAGACTCTGTTGCCAAAAAAAAAAGGATTGCCTCTAGAGATAAAAGGGTAGGTAGGGTGCGTCTCTCCTTGAGGTTAACTAGCTGTTGCCTCCATGTTGTTTTAACCCCATGGTCCCCTCCTGTCCCTGACTCTGAAGCAGGAGGTTAGGCTCCATTTCAAGAGCAGGCACTTGGCTGGGCTCTGGGGCTGCAGGTCAGCTGTATCCGCTGCGGGTGGGGACAGAGGGCCCAGTCAGCACTGCTGCCTGCCATACCATTTCCTGCTCCCATGGCCAAGAGGCCCTGGAGGAAGCTGGGCTGAGGGGAAGGTGAGGGCAGCTCTCTTTAGGCACTTCCCCTGCTCTCTGGTTTCTCTCAGTAGGATTCCCTTCCTCATTCTAGCTGAGCCACCAGTGCTCATTACAGAGAGCGGATCAGGGCAAGATGGTGGGTCAGTGGCCGAGGAATTAGGCTCAGGCCTGGGGGAGGCAAGATACTGGTGGGTAAAAGGAGGAATACAAATGAATGGATACGGAAGGAGAGAAGCAGTGAGGATTAAAATATAAACTAGCCATGTATTTCCATTTCAGAATTTGCTGTAGGAAAGGGTGAGGAATTGGCTGTTTATCCCTACTTTTCCCTGTCTACATCCCTGGTCAGGGCTGAGAAGAGAACCTCGTGGCACACACCTGTAGACTCTGACTCTGAACTAGAACTAGTTCTTTAAGCCTCTTCCGGTTTGGTGTTGTGACCCATGGTTGCCTTGCAGGCTAACCTGCAGGAATTTGTATTTGGGGATCCTGTTCCCCAGAGAATGTGGCAGCATCAGTTGTGCCTGGTGTTTCTGATTGGAAACCTGGGTTATGCTGTAGTTAAGAGCCAGCAGCAGAGCCTGAGGATAAGGGCGGAGGTTGCGGGTGGGGATGAGGGGAGGGAGGGCTGTTGAATGGCTGGAGGCTGCAGTCCAGTGGGGAGTAAAGAAAGGATGCGTGCCTGGCTGAGGAGGATGGACAGATTTGAAAGATTTGTGGAAGGCCAGATATAGGCACTTTGGTCATTTTGCAGCGTGCTGCGCACTTGTGTCTTTAATTATTAACTTAGTACTAGGGTGGCCTGGAGCTATGGGTGCATTTTTGCCCAGCCCTGTGATAAACTTTGGTTGTTTATTGTCTTGTTTATTAGGCAGAAAGGCAAGCGTTCATATAGGACAGGAATGCCCCTTCTCAGGGAGAGCAGAAAGGAATTTGGGCAGGGAGTAGAATGAGGGGTGGTGGTGGGAGGGACAGTGAGAGGGAGAAGGTGGGACAGCTGTTGCAAGAGGCCAGCCGTTCCTGCTTCTCAGGGTGAAATGGCCTCTGGGCCAGAATGTGATGAGGCCAGGATACAACAAAACAGGAGCACTAAGGGTACCGAAAGCCATGCCACTGGCAGAACTCACACAGGAAGCAGTTCCTGTGTTGGTGGGTGAAGCAGGCAAGCCCCGCACTGGGCCTCAGTCTCTCTGGGGTAGGGCAGGGTGACGCTGGCCTTGCCCTTGGATCTCTTGAGAGGAGGGCTTTAAAGTTAAGCCCTCCTTATAGTGTACCAGCTCTGGAGCCGGGAAGGAGGGAGCAGTGATGTGATTCACTGTGCTGCCAGTGGGGAAGGTGTGGATGTGCCTGCCTGTCCGCTAAGAGGTTAGTGGGGAATCCAAGGAACATTCTGCTGTATTGTTTTTTCCAACTTTCTTCCCTACCACATCCTGAGGCTACTGGTCAACCTCACATGTGTGGGCTTCCCTTTTTGCATTTCTTCTTCTAAGGTAGTGGATTGTAACTTCATGGGGAAGAGGTAGTGGATTTCCCTGAGATTTATTTTTTTGGAGGGGTGGGGTGATGGGGACCAGGTCTCACTCTATTGCCTGGGCTAGAGTGCAGTGGTATCATCATAGCTCACAGCAACCTCAAACTCCTGGGCTCAAGGGATCCTCCTGCTTCAGCCTCCTGAGTAGCTGGGATTGCAGGCATGCACCACCATGTCCGGCTAATTTTTTAATTTTTTTGTAGAGATGGGGTCTTGCTATGTTGCTCAGGCTAGATTTCTTTGAGATTCTGATGAAAGAACTATGGTCATTTTCTAAGAAAAGGCATGAACTCTTAGAAAAATGCATATATGAGGCCAGGCACGGTGGCTCACGCCTATAATCCCAGCACTTTGGAAGGCTGAGTTAGGAGGATCTCTTGAGGCCAAGAGTTTGAGGCTGTAGTGAGCTGTGATTGGGCCACTGCACTCCAGCCTGGGCGACAGAGTGAGATCCTGTCTATTAAAAAAAAAAAAAAGACAGAGAGAGAAATGCATATATGTACTCATACAAACACTTTGCAAAATAATTTCAGGCCTTGTGGAGGCTCTAGTTAAGAACCCTGGCCCTAAGGATGATCATGAACTTAAGCTCATCCAAGTAAAAGGATTGCCTCTACCCCTGCGTAGGACTTGAGAAATGTTTGTGGCTCTTCTATTAATACATTCATTGTCCAGTCAGGAAAAATGCCCTGTCGCCATTCTACAGGAACTGCTCTTAGCTACAAGAATCCTTCCAAGCACAAAAACAAGCAGCTGAGCTGCCAGGCAGTGGGCAGGAAGTCTGGCCCCCATTCTAATCCTTGGCCACACATCCTGACTTGCTGGCCCAGACATTGGATAAGTCACAATAGGACTCATCAAGGTTAACAATAATACCCCAGAATCAGAGTGTTGTGTCCCAGAGCCCATGTGGAATGGGAAGGTAGGAGGGAGAGACTGTGACTTTTCAGAGGCAAGAGCTGGAACACATCACTAATCCTGTACAGCTACCAGTTGCTTTCCACTGCTGTGATTGGGAATTTGGGTGTACTTTTGTATGTAAGCAAATCCACAGTCACTTAGTTTTGTGTGTCCCAAATAAGGTGCTAGAGGTAGGGAGTGTGCTGGTGCTATGTACACAGTGCTCAGCAGGTGCCTTTGAATGATAATGGGAAGGACATTGTGGGGCAAAGGTTTCCAATGCAAAGCAGGTCAGAGGGTCTGTCTTTGGCTAAAGGGTCTATCTTGGTGACTGGTACTGGAAAAATTTCTTGGAGTCTTAAGGGTCAGTCACCAATCAGTATTATTTTTCTTTCAGGTCTCTTAACCTTCATTAACTGTGCCTATGTCAAGTGGGGAACCATGGTACAAGATATTTTCACCTATGCTAAAGTATTGGCACTGATTGCGGTCATCATTGCAGGCATTGTTAGACTTGGCCAGGGTAAGAAATAATATTAATAGCAACTAACACGTATTAAGCATTTTCTTTGAGGCATACTCCTCTGAGTGCTCTTTGTAAATTGTCTTATTTACTTCTCACAATAACCTTATTTGGTAGGCACTATTATTATTCCCATCTTATAGATGAGCAAACAGGCTACAATCTTGCCCAAGTCCCTAGTGGTAAGTAGAGGAGCTAAAATTTGTACCCAGGCATACTGACCCCAAAGTCTGTCCTTTAACTTCTGTGCATGCTGCCTCCCCGAGGAGGCTGATCTTGGCAAAAGGGCTGACAGCCATGCCCTGGTGGTTGGCTTTGCAGATTGTTGAGCCCAGTGCTATGTCTCTGATGACTGTTCTGCCCTTGGGAGTGAGCAAAGTCATAAATGAACTTCTTGTACCCACTTCTTTCCAGTTTCCAGGTTCAAGTACCTACCCTACAGCTACTCTGTTAACCTGGGCATATTGAGCCCTGCCCTCCTACGCTGTATCAGCCCTGTCCGGTGTTAGAAAGGGGGCAGGAATCGGGCAGCCTACAGAGCAAAGCAGAGGTGCATCATTGCCGTTCTCCAGCCCTTCTGCTCCATGGTGGTTTCTTATCCTAGAAGGCCTGTCGAGATCCCCATCCACACCATTCCCTGCATGCCAGACCATCTCTGTAGATGTCTCTCTTCTGTTGCCCATTCCTTCACTGGTACCCTTGCTGCCAGGAGTGTTCTAAGCCACTTACCTGCTGTAATTACCATTTTCTTCCACTGCTTTACTCAATCATCTTGAAATTGGGGGAATGGGCCACTAATCCTTTGCCTTCCAATGTTCTCGGGTTCCAGGAGCTTCAACTCATTTTGAGGAGTCCTTTAAGGATTCATCATTTGCAATGGGTGACATTGCCCTGGCACTGTACTCGGCTCTGTTCTCCTACTCGGGCTGGGACACTCTCAACTACGTCACTGAAGAGATCAAGAATCCTGAAAGGTAGGTATCTCACCATCAACTTTCCATAGCAGTGATAGCCATCATTTAATGAGCTCCTACTATGTGCGAGACAACTACCTAAGAGGTTGATTTTATCAGCCCCATTTTAATAGATGGGAGGCTTTAAGCCCAGAGAAGTAGCTTGTCTGGGATCACAGTAACAGAGCTAAAATGTGAACTTTCTCAGGTATGCTTCGTAAAATTTTTTTAAAAAGGCCTTTTCACACTTGCTCATTCATTCCTACATTAATTAAAGCAGGTTATATTATGTACTTTTAAAAATAGATTTAAGGAGGGGAGGGAGGAGACTGGGGAAAATAAAAATAAAATAGATTTAAAATACTTGTGTGTTTTCTTGATAGATCTTTCACCTACCCTTATTCACACACATGTCCCCTTTATGACACAGACTTACAGAAACCTTCCTGTGTTTCCCCTTTGATCCCTTGTTTCCCAAATTCATACTGATATTGTGATATTGTTTCAGTCACTCAAACCCCACCAGTGTTACTCTAAATCACCCTGTAATCATGCAGAGTGAAAAGAGCACTGGACAGGGAGTCAAAGGGCTGGAGTTTGTCTTTCCAGTGATTTGTTGGGTGACCTTGAGGGAGTTGCCCCACCATCTCTGTGCCTGCTTCCTTACCTGTAATTGAGGGGACTGAATTATATGGTCTCCAGGGCCTTTCCTGGCTTTAAAATTCTATGATTCTGGGAACTAAGATTTGCCAGGGAGTGGAATTTCTGTAAATTTTCGAGTCAAAAGAATAACAATTCTCTTACCAGTGTAAACAGCTTGAGAAACAAAGAGCATTCTTGCTATACACTAGAGTGTTGCAGCTATGGGAGCCGAGATTATAGAAGCAGGATCAAGGCTGGGTGGTGCTTCCACCTACCGGACAGAAGCCGAATGATGCAAGAGTATTTGCCCCTCTCCTTTCCTTTTTGACAGTCTACTGTCAAGGATATTTATAAAGATCATGGCTTTATTGGGCTATAGGGACCTGGAGAGGTCTTTGCATCTTTCTTTTGGCCACCAGCTAGGATGCTCCCAAGGTTCTCAAACTGAGGAAGGGGTGGGTGGACATGTCTCCCCAGTTGCTTGTTCAAATACACACACTGCTGTTTGTACTGAAGACCTGTCTTATCCTCTGGAGATGTTAGATTTCACCATTTGCCTCCATAATTTCTTCTATTTCTCAACCTTGAGACAAAATTTCCAATGTTGATTATTCTGGAGATGGAATCCTAACACCAACAGACCTTTGGATGTAAAAACCAAAATAACCTCCTATCTTCCTGTGCTGATATTATGCCGTGACACAGTTCTTTGTTAATCCTTTTTCTTCTTCTTCTTTTTTTTTTTTGGACAGCCTTTTCAACTAAATTGATATTCCTTTCTCCTAATGCTCTTTAGTTCTTAAGAGTTCAGAGCTTCAGCCAATGTCCTAGGCAACCTCAAAGACAAATGCACTGAGGAAATGCAGCAGGAGTGTCCAACCCTGGAAAGACTGGTGTGGCAGGGAGAGTCCAAGGACTAAAGGAGAGATTAGGGATGTGACTGTGGAACTAATGTGTCCTTTATTTTGCTTGGCTGCAGGAACTTGCCCCTCTCCATTGGCATTTCCATGCCCATTGTCACCATCATCTACATCTTGACCAATGTGGCCTATTACACCGTGCTAGACATGAGGGACATCTTGGCCAGTGATGCTGTTGCTGTGGTAAAGGATTTTCCCTAGCAGGAGAAGGTTGAGGGTGTGTTGTGGGCTACTGGGTATATCCCAACTCTTGAAAGTCTTGGAAAGGGGGTAGACAGCCTTAAAAGGAGTTCAATTAGGATACAAGGCTTGCAAGAAGGTCCTGTTACCCCCACTATAGAAGAAGGATTGGATTTCCAGTAGGGGGAATCTGGGATCATGCCTGTCCATACCTTTCATCCCTTTTAGGTCCTGCTAATGACTCTTCCATTCCTTTCCCTTAGAGTTTTGCAGACCAGATTTTTGGAATATTCAACTGGGTAATTCCAATTGCAGTTGCATTATCCTGCTTTGGTGGCCTCAATGCCTCCATCGTGGCTGCTTCTAGGTAAGAGTGGCATCTTTTGCTGGGGCAGGGATGGTAGAACTTACAGGACCCGCGGACTTTAATCACTGTGTTCTCCAAATGATGCAACCTCTTTCTTGTTCTGATTAGCAGCCTCCGGTTCTCACTAATCCCAATACTGAACTCCATTCCATATTATTCAAATTCTTTTGAAGGAAGGGATGGCAGAGAGGGAGGGCTATGTGGCAGGTGAACCAGGCTGCACTGTGTCCCACAATTTTCTCAGCCTCTCCTATCTTACCTACCATAGACTTTTCTTTGTGGGCTCAAGAGAAGGCCATCTCCCTGATGCCATCTGCATGATCCATGTTGAGCGATTCACGCCAGTGCCTTCTCTGCTCTTCAATGTAAGTCATCTTTAGGATAAGACTAAAAGCCAGATTGTGGGGAAACTTTAGTAACAGTAAAGCGAATGTTCTGGCTTCCTGGAAGCTCTAAAGATTCTGGTAAAAAAACTATTGGTGGAACAGAACACCCACTGTGGGCAAGGCACTGTGCTGACTGCTACAGAGTCTAACTGCTGTAAGGAATATAGCCACCTGTGGTCTAAGATAAGGCATAAAGTACGTGGATTACATTGTAACAATTGATTGCCATGACAAATAGTGAATGATACAACATTCAAGAGAAGAAATGATCACTTCCATGGGGGTAGAGGGTGAAGGAAGAAGCATTTCTTGGATGAATAGTGTATTTTGAAGGTTAGGATTGCAAATGGTAGAGATGGGATTTAGCATCAGAAAGTCCCATGGTAAAGCAGTTTGGGGTTGAGTACAAGTTGAGTATCCCTAACCCAAAATCTGAAATTTTTGAGTGCTGACCTAACACAAAGGAAATGCTCACTGGAGCATTTTGGATTTTCAGATTAGGGATATTCAACCTGTAGTAGGAGGTAAGAGCTGGAAATGTAGTTTGGAGCTATTATGGGAAGGGTCTTATATAAGACTTTTGAGGGATTGTTTTGAGTTGTGCTTTATGTAAGATTAACTTGAAGAATGGGCTGAAAACCAGTTCAGAGGCTATTGACTTCTAGTAAAGAAGGAATGAGGTACTAAAACTAGGGTGCTAAAGGAAGTGGGAACAGAGAAGAGGACCAGGAGACTGAGGACTTGACGGGATGGATTTGTCAGGGATAAAGGGAGTGAAAAGCATTTTGAGTAACAAAGGCTATGGGAGGAACTGACTTGGGCTTACGCTTACAGGGTATCATGGCACTGATCTACTTGTGTGTAGAGGACATCTTCCAGCTCATTAACTACTACAGCTTCAGCTACTGGTTCTTTGTGGGGCTCTCTATTGTGGGTCAGCTTTATCTACGCTGGAAGGAGCCAGATCGACCTCGTCCCCTCAAGGTAATGCACCTTCATCCTACCTTTGCTCCATCTAGAACAGCTAGTGCTGCTGCTACAGGAGATACTAACAAGGCAGTTGATTCAGAAACTTTTGCCTAGTACTTGGTGGTGGCAGTATTGGGATGAAAGGGATGGAAAGAAGGCTCAGGGCTCTGGTCCTTATGGGAGGTGGAGTTCTTTTAGTTGTTAAGACTCCTGAGCTATCTAACCCCCAGTTGTGTCTCCTGTGTCCTTAGCTCAGCCTTTTCTTCCCCATTGTCTTCTGCTTCTGCACCATCTTCCTGGTGGCTGTTCCACTTTACAGTGATACCATCAACTCCCTCATCGGCATTGCCATTGCCCTCTCAGGCTTGCCCTTTTACTTCCTCATCGTCAGAGTGCCAGAACACAGACGGCCTCTTTGCCTCCGAAGGATTGTGGGTAAGCCTTGGGTCCTTAAGTCAGCTCGACTATTATGATTTGGTTTTTGCCTTTTCTGCAAATCTAGGCTCCCAAAACACCTTTGCCCTTCCTGTTATTAACCCTTCAGCTTAACTGAACCACTCCCCTCAGGCCCAGTCCCATTCAGTGCCACTTAAACTCAGCCTTCCCAGTTTCAACTCAAATTTTTCTTTGTAGCATCCACCACACGGTACCTCCAGGTCCTATGTATGTCAGTTGCTGCAGAAATGGATTTGGATGGTGGAGGAGAAATGCCCAAGCAACGAGATCCCAAGTCTAACTAAGTGCCATATGGAATCCTGAGATGTGGGAAGCAGGGGCTTCTTGTCTCCTACTGGTTGGAGCTAAGGAAGTTGAAAAGGAAAGCTCACTTCTTTGGAGGCACCTGTCCAGAAGCCCGGTCTAGGCAGCTTCGACCTTTGAACTTACTTTTTGAGAAATGAAAAGTAATTTATTTGTTTTGCTACATATTATTCCAGACTTTTTAAAAGGAATGATAAAGCAGACTGTGGTGGGAGCATGTCAGGTGTGGGCTTGTTCTTATGGCACCTCTGGGTTTGCCTACCCAGTCCTCTTTTCCTTTGAAAGGCCCACAATGCTCCAAACTTCTTGTCTCCTTTAGAGAGACATAAAACTGTCACAGGTGCTGGACAATAAAAAGGTTATGTTGCTAAAGTGTGAATGGCTTAATTTTATATAGTGTCTCCGAGAGTTTCCATTAGCCTAAAAACATCCAGGAAGACTAAAGATAATCTTATGCTTCAAAGTATCTGAGTGCTTCTTCCCTCTAAAGCTAGCTGCTGAAGCTGGTAAAATCAATTTCTACACAAAGGCAGACAAGAGAATACCGAATCTGCTGCCGTAAAATGTTTGGCTGCTACATAAAAATGACATGAATTTTCATTCTCAAGCATCACTAAGAATTTGAGTATATTTACTTGCTAAAGGACATTAAGGTAATCTTAAGATAAAGAAAAGTGGTTACTGTATTTAGATACAACCTCAACTTACCAGTTACACCTCTATGACTGCAATGCAAATGTGGATGAACAACTCATGTATGCGCTGGAGGTTTAGGCTTTTTTTTTTGAAGACAGAGTCTGGCTCTGTTGCCTGGGCTGGAGTGCTGTGGCGTCAGCCTAGCTCACAGCAACCTCAAACTCCCAGGTTCAAGGGATCCCCCTGCCTCAGCCTCCCGAGTAGCTGGGACTACAGGCATGTGCCACCACGCCTGGCTAATTTTTTCTATATATATATATTTTTTTAGTTGTCCAGATCATTTCTATTTTTTTAGAAGAGACTGGGTCTTGCTTTTGTTCAGGTTGGTCTCGAACTCCTGACCTTGAGCGATCCACCCGCCTCGGCCTCCCAGAGTGCTAGGATTACAGGCGTGAGCCACCACGCCCGGCCGAGGTTTTGGCTCTTAATGCCAGGTTAAAACAGTAAGATACTTCCCAAGACCACAGTCCAGCAAGAGCAATCATGACACACTCTATTCTTCAGTTTTATGAAGCACACATCCACTTCCCTGTTTAATAAGTATCAGGAATCAGCATGTGTACACAGGTTTACTAACTCTGTGCATGGGAAGATCACTTGGCTCCCCAGAGCTCTCTTATACATTTGGTTTTAAGACTGTGTTGTGGACTCCATTCTTAAAATGTACATCTCTGTGTGCCACAGTTCCATAGTGTCAAGTCTTGTTTTGAGGATGAGTCTTTGAAGAGACACACTTCTTGCCATAAGGAGCAGGAAATATAAATCAGCCAAGCGTGTCACGCCAGGGCTGCTTTGACTTTGGTTTGTCGCTGTTCCCGTCTGGGGTGTTGGAAGGGTGATTCTTTCCATGCTGTAGCAGAGGGTTGTGAGCAAAGGTCTGTCGTAAGGGACCTGATGGAAGAAGAGAAAACTTCTCAATAAACAGAGGAAAGAAAGAAAGAAAAGACATCAAAAGACAGAATTCAGCCTGAAAGGATTATTTACCCCTGGCTGCAAGCTCCAAGTGATTCTGCATGCGTTGCTCACGCTCTCGTAGCTTATGTGTCATTTCAGCATTCTTCCAGCCTGGGTAAAGAAAAGCAAGACAGTCAACCTCATCGTTCCCCGCCTTTTTTTTTTTTTTGAGACAGAGTCTCACTCTGTTGCCTGGGATAGAGTGCCATGGCGTCAGCCTAACTCACAGCAACCTCAAACTCCTGGGCTCAAGCAATCCTACTGCCTTAGCCTCCCGAGTATCTGGGACTACAGCCGTGCTTGGCTAATTTGTTTTTTAATATATATATTTTTAGTTGTCCAGCCAATTTCTTTCTATTTTTAGTAGACACGGGGTCTCGCTCTTGCTCAGGCTGGTCTCAAACTCCTGAGTTCAAACGATCTGCCCACCTCGGCCTCCCAGAGTGCTAGGATTACAGGCGTGAGCCACCGCGCCTCGCCCCTATTTTTACTTTTTAATTTTTTGAGACAGGGTCTTGCTCTGTCACCTGGGCTAGAGTACAGTGGTGTCATCACAGCTCATGGCAACCTCAAACTGCTGGGTTCAAGTGATCCTCTTGCTTCTGCCTCCTGAGTAGCTAGGACTAGAGGTGTGTGCCACAAGGCCTGGCTAATATTTTTCTATTTTTACTAGAGATGGGGTCTCAAACTCCTGAGCTCAAGCATTCCTCCCACCTCGGCCTCCCAGAGTACTAGGATAAGAGGCGTGAGCCACCTTGCCCAGTCATCATCCCGATTTTTAGACACCTTCCCCAGTCCTGTTTCAGAGGATGAGCCCAAGCCCTTACCTCTTTTGAAGCTCTTTATGAAGCCTTCCTGTGGAACTAATTTGTCAGGGTCATGTACAACACGCGGGGGGATTTTAAGTATGGTGCGTACAGCTGGTATCCGGAGGCAGGCCACTTGGCAGAGAGAAAACATATTGGAGGAGAGCCAATACATAAACACTGCCTGGGTGAGAATACAGAGACGGTATTCAGAAGCTGCATCTCTGGTCAGCTGGCTAGCAGGTGGCCAGGCTAGGTGGAAGGCCTTGGAACCAAGCCTTAAGCCGTTACCTACCGAGGGAAAATGGATGGTTATGGGCAAGACTGCCAGGGGCATCACTCTGATCACATTTCTCATCCACCGAAGGTCAGAACTTTGCACACCTGTCTCAGCACCTAGCTGCCAAAAATGGGGGGTAAGTGGTGGACACAGGAAAACAGTAGTGAAAACACATCAATTTTACTGACTCTGTCTCGAATTTCTTACCCAACACCTCTCTCTCTTGAGGGAGTAAAGGATGACCATTCTGCACAACTGCTTTACCCTCCA
Source organism: Propithecus coquereli (assembly GCF_000956105.1). Taxonomy (NCBI): domain Eukaryota; kingdom Metazoa; phylum Chordata; class Mammalia; order Primates; family Indriidae; genus Propithecus; species Propithecus coquereli. Next base: position 746,202 of record NW_012148618.1, read on the forward strand.
CTCCCAGTTCACTTTACAGGCCTGGCACCTGGCCAACCTGGGCTTACCTCAAGGACACCCCACATTGTAGCAGTGACTACCAGTGGTAACATGTAGGTGGGATCAGATACTGTGAGATCCTGGAACCACCAGAGGCCACCTGTCTGCAGGCTGGGAACAGGAAGGTTGGCCATCTCTCTCAAAGCAATGAAGAAGGAGATGAAGATTGGGGCCTATTACATAGGATAAACACTGTTAGCATGCTTCACCAGAGGGGACATTTTCATAACCCCATTATTAACAGCTATGTATAATAAATATCACCACTACCGGCTTTTTGGGGGGTCTAGGCCACAGGAAACACAGAGGAAGAAATCTAATGGGTTCAGGATGAACTAAGAAGGGAAATGTTTTTGCTCACCTGAGTCAGAGGTAGAATGAGAGGTTTGAAGAGTTTGATACCATGCTTTTTCTGGTAAAGTGTCATCTCCGAGGAGGCCCTGTAAACTGTGGGGTAAGGGGAAATTAGTGGTTGGGCTACAAGTTATGTCACACACCTATCCTCACCACCTGGCCCATGACATTTCTAATTGACCCTGGCCAATCCCTGGAAGCATTAGGCCCAAGAAGCATATAATATAAATCTTTAGAGTTTGCCCAATTGCAGCAACTCCTGATTTAGGTTGTTCCTTCCCTCACCAGAATGTCAGGAAAAGTGCAAATGTGGTCCTCTCCACGCTCATCCTGCAATTGACTCACACTCAGCATGGTCTCCTGCCAACTTGGCCTCTCTGATTCGAGCGGAAAACTTCTGGATCTCTGGCAAGTGGTTGTGGATCTTGGCTGCCTCTCGCTGGCCCTTCACAATGAGAGGAAAAACCAGGCAGCGGGCAAAGACTGTACCTGGAAAACACAAACTAGGATTGGAGTGAAATTAAAGCAGTTCTGCAGCTAGAAGGTAGAAGGTTGAAGGCTTTAAGGTCCTTTTTTTTTTTAAGACAGAGTCTCACTCTGTTGCCCGGGCTAGAGTGCTGTGGCATCAGCCTAGCTCACAGTAACCTCAAACTCCTGGGCTTAAGCAATCCTTCTGCCTCAGCCTCCCGAGTAACTGGGACTATAGGCGTGCGCCACCATGCCCAGATAATTTTTATATATATATATGTATTTAGTTGTCTAGCCAATTTCTTTCTATTTTTAGTAGAGATGGGGTCTCGCTCTTGCTCAGGCTGGTCTCGAACTTCTGACCTCAAGCTATCCTCCCGCCTTGGCCTCCCAGAGTGCTGGAATTACAGGCGTGAGCCACCACACCTGGCCACTTTAAGGTCCTTACTGAAAGGGTCTCTCTTATTTCAGCCTTTTGCACACTATGACTCATGCCCAAGGGGCCCCGAAATAAGGTCAAGGTATAACTTAGTTCGTTCAAGGCCCAGTTCTCTGCTCTGGCATCACAAAAGCCGACATTAACTTCTTTAAGCAGATGATCAGGAATCCTCTTTGTTTCCTTGAACAAAAAGGTGATAGAGCACTTTTCCAGATCAATGGTTTCTAAACTTTTCTATGATCAAAAACAATAAATCAGCTGGGCACAGTGGTGCACATCTGTAATCTTAGTGCTCTGGGAGGCCAAGGCAGGAGGATCACTTGAGGTCAGGAGTTTGAGACCAGCCTGAGCAAGAATGAGACCCTGTTTCTACTACCAAAAAAAAAAAAAAAAAAAAAAAAAAAAAAGACAAATAAATCAAGCTATCATGGGTAAAGGAAAAGTTTAGTTATAGGATCGTTTATGCTCTGGCCTTCATCTTGCTCAGAAAGCGGCACCTCTGTAGAACTCTGGGTCTCCTAGGAATGAAGTTTGAAAACCACTATTCTAGAAATCCCTGGAGTTGGAAGTACTCTGGTGGGCTACTGCTTTAGCTCCTTTCTATTTCTTTTCTTACACTTCATATTTCCTGATCATCCCAACAAATATTCAGTTTGTGGTTATCTGTAGATATACAAATGGATCTGGGCTGAGAAGACTTGGGTGGAAGATACAGGTTTAGGCTTCATCAATATTATGATGGATAACGTGGAGTGGAAAGAGAAGGGAGCTAAGGATGAAATCCAGAATGCAGCACTGAAGGGGTAGGTAGAGTATTGGGTAATGGAGATGGGAAGGGGAGATCAGAAAGACTGGAAGAAAATCAGGTAAGACCGTCACAAAAGCCAAGAGATGGATTTCAAGGTCTAGAGTGTCTAATGCAGAAAAGTCAAGTATGATGATAAGAAAAGTGGAATTAGCAATGATGTCACTGGCAGTTAGAATGAGGTGATATTAGTAAAAGCCAGATTGCTGAGGGTCAAAGAGTAATGGAAAGAAGTAGGCTCACTGAATACAGAACACAGCCATCCAAGGAAGACAAAAGATAGGGTAGTAGGTAAAAGGGAACTTAGGATGAAGGAAAAAAATTTTCTCCCAAGTAACATGTGGGTATGTTTGAGCATGTTTATACACTCAGGGAGCAAGATATTGAAGACAAAGGAGGGAAGAGATAATTGATGGAGCAGGGTGTAGGAAGAAATGGAATTCAAAGCATAGTTTTAGCATTTATAAGATTAATGTGAGTGGCTTCCCAATTTGGGGGTTTAAGTGCCTGATCTGACCTACTTTCCTAAACCAGGGCAGCTTCATCACTGTTAATGAGGTCCCCTTACTTCAACCCCATGTTCACATTCAAATGTATATACTTCTTGAATCCTATATGATCTAGGGGTTTTATAATGCTCTTTGGGAAATACAAGTAGAATGCACCTAGCTTTCTGTCACGAGTCTCTAGCCCTCATTTGAATCGTCTGCTTTTCTGACCCCTAAACTTCTGCAACCATTTCCTCAATCCATTCTCAGAACTGCCATCTTTTAGGTTCTATTGCTAAGTCCCCATTTCCTCTACAGCTGTCCAGGGTTTATTCCCCTTACATGCAGCAATGGCCCCCCACCACGGTAGGCCCAGGTCAACATGCATAAATTCCAGAAAGTTCTGGATCAGTCCCACTGGGGTGTAGGATCCCAGCCCCAGTTCAGTGAAGCTCTGTTCTGCAGCAGCTTGGACTACGTCTGCAGTCTCTCCAGAAGCCACTTCAGATACGGCTGTGGGTGAGGGAGCTGCAGGAACAACAGGAGGGGCCTGAACCTGTGTAAAAGGAAGCTCTGTGTTATATTCAACAGGGGGGACATTTAGAAAGTGAGGCCCACTTATGATAACCAGTAGTGGGCTCTGTTCTCTTTACCTTTTGTTCTCCCAGGTTAATCTATAGTATCTACAGAATTCAAACTTAAAAAGAACACCTTATATTTTGTCACTAGGCAGGAACAGAAGTCACTTAGAGCAAGATTTCATGATTTCCTTTCATGTTGGGATCATTTCTTGTATTACTGTTTCCCAGACTTTAGCCATTTGAATATCAATATCATGATTTTTGTCAATATTGAAACTATTAAAACTTTTCTTTAAAACAACTCAGTTTTTAAGACCCCCCCCCAACTTACTTGGTCTTCTCCAAAAAAATAGTATCCACAAAATCATGTATTTGATAATTCAAGTTATAATTTTTCTAATACACGCAAACCCATAAACACATCTCACATCACCATCAGTGGCTTGCCACCACTCTGGCAAACAACGCCTTGAATACAACATAAATCTCTCCCCTTGTACTTTCAACCACTTCCCCAGTGAACTGAAAATACATCCTAAGCAGAGATGCTGACATTTTGGAGAGCTATATGGAGTGTGGACAAGAACACTGCTCCATATTCTCCCTCCTCCCAAACAAAACAAAATAAAAAGAAACAGGCCAAGAAACACCACTCCTAACGTTGCTCTTACCTGGGCTTCTGCAAATGAGATGGCAGAGGTACTGAGGCAGCGGGGGCCGGGAGCTGCGAGGAGGACGTAGTGCAGGCGACCGCAGCACGGACGGGCTGGGAACAGGAGCCCCGCGGTCAGCGGTTTCCCGGGCCATTGCGAGGGCCCTGCGACGCTGTGGAACTGAGTGGAAGGATGATGGAGCCCCTTTAGTGGGGGCAGAAGTCCCAGCGTGGGGACACGGGCATTCTCCCCCCGAGAAGCAGGCAGCCCGGCTACCTCAGGTAAGGGCACTGCTGCTTTCCGTGCGCGGACGACTGGCGCGCGCAGGCAGGCCTGGTGCAAGCAGAGCTCGAGTCGGGTCCCCCGCATCTCAGTTATCGCAGAGCCACACGGGGCCCAGAGGACGAGGCTGAGGTGCCCTCAGCAGGGGCGAAACCAATTCCCTTGAACTGACAACTAAACAGGGTCAGCCAGCCCGGGACGCCCGGAACATAATCCTCCCGCGTCCTCACGCGACCCGAGGTCATGACACTCACGTCCCGGTGAGCAGGTCAGCGTCTGCTCATGCCCGCAGCACAAGCTGTTCCTGAGCTCGGGTCACAGGGTCAGGGCAACATCCCAGCTCTCAGACCCAGGGGCATTCTTACCTGACGCTGGACCCGTAGCAAGCGCAGAAGCTCCCGGCGTCCGCACATCAGTCCCATCGCCATTTTGCCCGGAAGAGGATTTGTGTTCGCGCGTGCGCACTCAGAACCGCAACCCCGCGGGAGGGGGCCCTTTTGGAAGTGGTTATGCAGCCAGAGCTGTCTCCGCACGTCAGGTGGTAAACGAGAATGGGGCTTGGCGGCCATATTTGAAGTGGGTAAGAAGACGCAAAGGGCCTCATTACCAAGATACCGCAGAGGGTGTTTTCTGGAGAATGAAAGGAGGTTGGAGAGCCACGTTAGTTGTCATCGTTAGTGACGACGTAAACCTGGAAAATTTTCCCCCGTCCTGTAAAGCCGCGGTTGCCCTCTGATTTGTTGGGTTAAAAATAGCCTCAAGACAGTCTTCACTGTGCTTGGCTGGGGTTTTTCCCTCCTAATGATGTTCTGTTCTTACTGCTAGATAACATTGTAATTGCAGAGTCAATGTAACTTGAGAGTAGTTTAGAGTCTAACATTAATGAAGGGAAGGCAGCTTCTGGGAAATATTTTCTTCTCAAATAAAAAGAAAAAGCTTCAAAAGGAGACTCCACCTTTCCATTTTCTCTTCCTTAAGTGGGGTTGTGTAAGTACTGGGACCGTGAGGAGACATGTCCAAAGATAAAAAGCTAACATGCTAAAGATGGTTGAATGGAAAGATAGAAAAAACGTGAATACTTGCTGTCATTGAGCTGCTGTGCCAAGCTTGGGACCACCTATCTCTAGACTTTGTTGTTTAAGATAATTCAAGGTCTTTATTGTCTAGTTTGTAAGTCTCTGCAGCTTGGGTGTTCTGTTTCTTGAAGCTGAAAGCATTCTTAAAGATATATAAGTTGAAGTTCCTGTCCTCCGAGGAAAAAAATTACTGCTTGAAAGGGTAGATATTGATTATATTTGAACTCTTACAAAATCTTTTAACGTACAGAGTGCTTTCTGAACAACAAAGTATAGTCTGGGAAAGATACGATACCCTGAAATAAATGACTTCAGTCATTGCTAATTTGGGATGGTTATGAATGTACACAGCAACCTCAAACTCCTGGGCTCAAGCAATCCTTCTGCCTCAGCCTGCCGAGTAGCTGGGACTACAGGCATGCGCCACCATGTCCAGCTAATTTTTTTATATATTTTTAGTTGTCCAGCCAATTTTTTTCTATTTTTAGTGGAGACGGGGTCTCGCTCTTGCTCAGGCTGGTCTCGAATTCCTGAGCTCAAACGATCCTCCCGCCTCAGCCTCCCAGAGTGCTAGGATTACAGGCGTGAGCCACCACGCCCGGCCTCTTTGCCTTCTATTTTTACCACGGATTGACTTCTCTGTGGCTATGAAAGTCCTACATGGCATCTTCCAATGGCAGGTTGTTTCATCTACATTGAAAATCTGTTGTTTAGTGTAGCTACCTTAATCAATTATCTTACCTATTAAATAGATCTTCGGGATAATTTGCTGCAGCTTCTACATCGGCATTTGCTGCTTGACCTTGCACTTTTATGATATGGAGATGGCTTCTTTCCTTACATCTCACTAACCAACCTCTGTGAGCTTCAAACTTTTCTTGTGCCTCTTCCTAACCTCTTTCAGCCTTCATAGAGCTGAAGAGAGTTAGGGTCTTGTTTTGGATTGGGCTTTGGTTTAAGGGAATATTGTGGCTGCTTCGATTTTTTTATCCAGACCACTAAAACTTTTTCCGTATCAGCAATAAGGCTGTTTCACTTTCCTACCATTTGTGTGTTCACTGGAGTAGCACTTTTAATTTCTTTCAAGAACTTTTCCTTTGTACTCACAACTTGGCTAACTGGTGCATGGGGCCTAGCTTTCAGCCTGTCTGGGCCTTCAACATGCCTTCCTCATTAAGCTTAATAATTTTTAGCTTTTGATTTAGGGTGAGAGAAGTATGACTTCTTTTCACTTAAACATTTAGAGGCCATTGTAGGGGTTATTTATTAATTTTTTTTTTGAGACAAAGTCTCACTCTTTTGCCCGGGCTAGAGTGAGTGCCGTGGCATCAGCCTAGCTCACAGCAACCTCAAACTCCTGGGCTCAAGCGATCCTCCTGCCTCAGCCTCCCGAGTAGCTGGGACTACAGGCATGCGCCACCATGCCCGGCTAATTTTTTCTCTCTCTATATTTTTAGTTGTCTGATTAATTTCTTTCTATTTTTAGTAGAGACGGGGTCTCGCTCTTGCTCAGGCTGGTCTCGAACTCCTGAGCTCAAACAATCCACCTGCCTCGGCCTCCCAGAGAGCTAGAATTACAGGCGTGAGCCACCGCGCCTGGCCCCCCATTGTAGGGGTCATTAATTGGCCTAATTTCAATACTGTTGTGTCTCAGGAATGGGGAAGCCCAGGGAAAAGGAGAGAGACAGGGAATGGATGGTTGGTGAAGCAGTGAGAACACATTTATTGATTAAGTTTGCCATCTTCTATGGGAGTGGCTGTGGCGCCCCAAAACAATTACAATAGTAACATTAAAGATCACTGATCACATTGGCCGGGCGTGGTGGATCACGCCTGTAATCCTAGCTTGCTGGGAGGCCGAGGCGGGAGGATAGCTGCAAGTCAGTGGTTCAACACCAGCCAGAGCACAGTGAGACCCCGTCTCTATCACTAGAAAAAAAAATTAAGGAAAGACAAAAAAAAATACACAAAACCAACAAAACACAGCCGGGCTCTCTGGCAAGTGCCTGTAGTCCCAGCCACCAGGGAGGCTGAGGCAGAAGGATTGCTCACAGCCCAGGACCTGGACCTTGTGGTGACTCACCCTCACTGCACTCTATCCAGGACACCGAGTGACACTCTGTCTCCACAAAAAAAACCAGGAAAGATCATTGATCACAGATCACCATAACAGATACAATAATAATAGTAATAAAACTTGAAATATTGTGAGAATTACCAAAATGCGTCACAGAGACACGAAGTGAGCACATGCTGTTGGAAAAATGGCCCCGATAGACCTGCTTGATGAAGGGTTGCCACAAACCTTCAATTTATAAAACATGTAATAACAATAAAGTAAAGCACTTTATTGGTATGGTATGCCTGTATTCTAATGTTAAGTGAATGGGTATTTATAATTGGGAAAAGAGCATTTCCTTAGCAGTAGAGCTAACTGAGGTATGTTTTATATTAGTTTGTACTTATTTGTAACATTTATTTTCATGGGAATTGGTTCTATTTTCCCCTGTAGAGTGTACATTTCTAGAGGTAGGGACTATGTCTTCTATTTTTGCAACTGCTTTTTATTTTCGTTGGGCACATTAGTTTTTTTTTCTTCTTTTTTTTGAGACAGAGTCTTACTCTGTTGCCCGGGCTAGAGTGCCGCAGCATCAGCCTAGCTCACAGCAACCTGTAACTCCTGGGCTCAAGCGATCCTCCTGCCTCAGCCTCCCGAATAGCTGGGACTACAGGCACCTGCCACCATGTCTGGCTAATTTTTCTATGTATTTTTAGTTGTCTGGCTAATTTATTTCTATTTTTAGTAGAGACAGGGTCTCGCTCTTGGTCAAGATTGTCTCGAACTCCTGACCTCAAGTGATCCTCCCGCCTCAGCTTCCCAGAGTGCTAGTAAAAATGTTTATGTTTAGGCTGTGGTTTTAAAATATCGAGCACTGGTGATTTCCAGGTTATTTATTCTAAAATATAAATGAGACTGAAAAAGTCTAGCAGATAGAAATGTTCTAAAATCAATTGTGGTGATCGTTGCACAATTCTGTGAATATACTAAAAACCATTAAATTATGCATTTTAAAGAGGTGAATCGTATATTGTATAAATTATATCTTCCAAAAAATGTTATTAAAGAAAAGTCTATCAGATAAACTTTAATTTAGCTCCTATTCCCTAAAGTATCATCCTCAATATTTTCTAGCACATGAAGAACTAACTATAAATTTCAATAAACAGAAATCCTCCCACACTCCAAGGCAAGCCTGAACTGTGAAATCCGTAGGTTCCTCTGGAAGTACCAATTATCATAGGTTCTGTGTTCCCAGAGTGATTGCACAGGTTGCTCCAGTTGCCTTAACTTCTGCAGATTGAAGACTGTAACAGAAAAAAATATTCTTGCTGGCTGACTGCCTGACCTCTTTCACATGGCATTCATTCATTGATAAAGGAAGAAAAAAATGAGTTCAGTGTAACTATCGCTATTTCTGGCTCTCTCCCTCTTCTCCTTCTGGAAAAAGGAAACCTGAAGCTCTATATCAGTTTCTATGTACCTCTCCACTCCCCAATCCCACCTAAAAATACACACACATGCACGCACACACATGCACACATTCCTTGCAAACACAATCAAGTCACACCAACTACTATTTTTAACCACCAAAGTCATGATGTTCTTAATTTATGATCCTCTGCCCTTTGTTAAGTGAAAGCAAGCCAGTCACTTAAAAAAAACTGATGTACCTAGGATGTGTGAATCTTAGGAGGTAAAAAATAGAAGAGGCTGGGCGCGGTGGCTCACACCTGTAATCCTAGCACTCTGGGAGACTGAGGCAGGGGAGGGCGGGGAGGGGGGATTGTTTGAGCTCAGGAGTTTGAAACCAGCCTGAGCAAGAGCGAGA
>NW_012148618.1:755794-757361 GCF_000956105.1 Propithecus coquereli
AAAAAAAAAAAAAAAAAGTTTATCACTGTGTGAAAAGTGAATAGACTTCTTTTTCTGGTCATGGTGGAACAGACTTACTCCAAAACAACAGGACAAAATATATGAAACAACTGTTTTTAGACATTTCGTGACAGACAGTGCAGGACTATGATCCTTGAGAGAGGGAAAGAAAGTTAGCTTTATGATTGCTCTAGCTTTCTTCCTAGAGGCACTTTCTTAACCACAGTGTAGGGAGGGGGAATCCAAGCACAATACAGTGGTCTTGCTGAGTTGAGAAGACAGAGATCGTAGTTTGGAGAAGCTGGGACAGCTGGAGTTCCAGAGATGAGGAAGGTAGGTAGAGAAAAAGCTCCAGAAATCTGCATGGTATCCCCTTGAGTATTTAGTTGAAACTAAGCTGTACATGGATGGGGTGAAACTGTATAAGGGCAGACAAGGGACTATCAAACAGCGTAAGCTGAGCAATTGCTAATGTTCACACAGGGTTGAGAGATAATAAATTCTAATCAGTCAAGGAGAGAGACAGTTTTGAACATCTGAGGCATTAAGTAGAGACCCCAGAAGGCTTATGTCTTAGTGTTAGGGCTAAATTAGCCCCATGGCAAAGACTACACTATACCCACTGTAACAAAGCTTGAAAACAAGCCTTGAGAGTATCAAGCTGATCTGCACGTAAGTGCAAATTAAAATTGAACACTCTTTAAAGGAAGATAAAAAAATCTAGACACTCAACAGTGTAATATTCATATCATTCAACAGCCAACAAAACATCACTAGATGTGCAAAGAGGCCAGAAAATCAATAGGAACAGAGAAAAGTCAATAAAAACAGACCCAGAAATGATGGTGAGGAATTAGCAGATGAAGATGTTAAAACAGCTATTATAACTATGCTCAAGGATTTAAAGGAAAAAACTAAGATAATGAGGTGAGAAATTGGAAGATTTAAGTTAAGAACTAAATGGGACTTCTAGAGATAAAGATACAATATTTGAAAATGAATAATTCACTGGATGACTTAAAAGCATGTTAGACTCTGTAAAAGAAAAGATCAGTGAATTTAAAGATGTAGCAATAGAAGCCGTTTAAGCTAAGCACTGAAAACAAAAGACTGAAAAATTAAACAGAGTCTCAGTGGTCTGTGTGGTAATATCAAGTAGTATAATATACATGTAATTAGAATCTTAGAACAAGTGAAGGGAGGAGGAGGAAATATTTGAAAAAATAATGACTAAAAGTTTTCAAAAATGATGAAAACTATAAATTCATAGATCCATCAGACATCAAGTAGATAAACACAAAGAAAATCACACCAAGCCACATCTTGATCAAATGTCTGAAAACCAGAGATAAAAGAGAAAATCCTAAAAGCAGCCAGAGAAACAATGTAAGCAAGAAGATGAAGAGCAGGAAGAAAACAATTGTCAATTTAGAATTCTATTCCAGGGAAAAACATCCTTCAAAAATGAAGGTTAGGCCGGGCGCGGTGGCTCACACGTGTAATCCTAGCTCTCTGGGAGGCCGAGGCGGGATGATCGCTCGAGGTCAGGAGTTCGAGACCAGCCTGA
>NW_012148618.1:757590-778468 GCF_000956105.1 Propithecus coquereli
AAAACTATATAAAATTTGTCATGAACAACACTGATTGCAAGAAATGTTAAAGAAATTTCTTTAGACTGGAAGAAAATAGAAACCAGGTGGAAACTCAGATTGATACCAAATAATGGAGAGTACTAGAAATGGAAAATATGTATGTAGTTGTAAAAGATTTTTGTTTTCTCATGTTTCAATTTCTTTAAAAGACTCAATCATTTAAAGCAAAAATAGTCTCAATGTTGTGGAATTTATAATATATGTAGAAGTAAAATGTGTGCCAACAGTAGTAGCACAAAGGAGGGTAGGGAATGGAAGTATACTGCAGTTGTACTTACATTATATATGAGCTGGCATAATATTATTCAAAGGTAGACTCTGATAAGTAAGATATCTATATCGTATATGGATATTTCCTAATTCCTTGTAGTAACCACTAAAAAAAATAAAACATAGGTATATTCAATAAGCCAACAGAGGAGATAAAATGGAATACTAAAAATATTTCATCAATACAAAAGAAAAAAGAGAGGAAAAAGGAACAAAGACAACATTAGACAAATAGAAAATATACATGAAAATGGTAGACTTAATCCAACCATTCGATAATCACATTAAATAGAAATTATCTGAACACTCTAATTTAAAAGGCAGAGATTGTCAGGCTGGATAAAAAAACAAGACCCAATTATGGGCTTTCTATAGAAAACTCACTTTAAATGAACAGACACAGATAAGTTAAAAGTAAAAGGATGGAAAAGATATATCCTGCAAACACTAGTTATAAGAAAGGTGGGTGGTTTTATTAATGCCAGACAAAATTCCAGGCAAAGACTACTAGTAGATATAAAGAGTGACATTTCATAATAGAAAAGGGTCAATATATCATAAAAACATAATCCCAAAGTACACCTAGTAGCAGAACTTAAAAATATATGAAGCAAAAACTGTTATAACTGAAAGGAGAAATAGACTAGTCTACAATTGTAGTTGGAGGTGTTCACTTCTCTTTCAGTAATTGATAGAAAATCAGGAAAGACACAGAAGACTTAAACAACATTATTAACAAACTTAATCTAGCTGACATTTACAGAACATCATACCCCAAAAGTCAGACTACACTTTCAAGTTCACATGGAATATTTACTAAGGTAGATTATATGCTGGGCCATAAAGCAGATCTCAATAAATTTAAAATATTAAAGTTATATGAAGTATATTCTCTGAGCATAGTGGAATTGAATTAGGAACTAATAACAAAAATATCTAAAATAAAATATAAATATTTGGAATTGAAACAACACACTTCTAGATAAGCTGTAGGTCAAAGAAGAAATTGCAAGAAGAATGTAAAAATATTTTGAAATGAATGATAATGAAAACATAATGCATCAATTTTTGTAGAATGTAGTTAAAGAAGTACTTAAGGGAATGTATATAGCTTTAAATGCTTATATTAGGAAATAATTAATATTTAAAAATAAATGATTTAAGCTTCCTTTTTCATTGCCCTTTCATTTCCTTTTGTATATATTCTATAGTTATTTTCTTTGTTATTACCATTGGGATTACATATAACATCCTAATATTATTAGCAATCTAGTTTGCATAGATACCAATTTTACTTCAATTGTATGCAAAAACTCGGCTCCTATACAACTCTATTTCTCCCCACTTTATGTTATTGATGCCACAAATTAATATTTTTATGTTGTGTGCCCAATAACAGATTTATAATTATTTTTATGTATTTGTGTTTTAAATCCCGTAGAAAATAAAAAGTGGAGTTACAAACCAAAATTACAATAATACTGGCTTTTATATTTGCTCATGTATTTACCTTTACTAGAGATCTTTATATCTTCAAATGTCTTTAAATTATTGCCTAGTGTCCTTTAATTTCAATCTGAAGGACTTCCTTTAGCACTTTTTGTAGGGCAGGTCTAGTGGTAATGATTCCTTCAGATTTTGTTTACCTGGGAATGTCTTAATTCTCCCTCATTTTTGAAGGACAGTTTTGCCAGATGTAGAATTCTTGGTGTATAGGGGTTTTTTTTTGTTTAAACACTTTAAATATATCATCTCACTGTCATCAAGCCTCCATGGTTGCTGCTGAGAAAATGGCTGATAATCTTATTGGGGCTCCCTTATACATGATGAGTTGCTTCTCTCTTGTTGCTTTCAAGATTCTCTTTCTCTCTCAACAGTTTTGATTGTGATGTGTCTCAGCATGAGCCTCTTTGGATTTATTCTACTTGGAATTCATTGAGATTCTTGAATTTGTAGATTAGCGTCTTTCATCATATTTGGGAAAATTTCAGCCATTGTTTCTTATTGGGGGTTTGCGATGCCCCCAATATAATCCAGGCAGTGTGCATTGCAAGAGATGGGAGAGACAAAGATACGGACATAAAAAGTAAGGTGAAAGGGTGTGGGGAGGTCAGGGGACCACGAGCATTCCCGTGAGCCAGGTGGTACTGACCGAAGTCTAGCACCCATTTTTAGTCTCTTTTTCATGTTATAGATTGCAATGATTTCACATGAAAAGCTTGTGGGTTAGCAGTAGAGCATATAATATAAATGAGAAAAAAAGAGACCATGTACTTCTTTCTACTTTATCTACTTCCTCATTTACTGAGACATGAACTCAGGAGAGAGATAGGAACATTGCCTCAGGCTTAAAATAGCAAACTGTTCTTATCTGCTGAGCTGACATCCTTTGATCATTCTCTCTGCCTTTGGATTGTCTGTTTGCAGACATCCAGGTTGTAGCCCTCAGGCTTCAAGGCTGGGTCTGTTTGCAGACATCCCTGATCAGTGGAATGTCCCCCTCAAGGTCGAGCAGCTTTTGCTCAGTGAACTGACATGTCCACAGGTTGCTCTTTGGCAAAGTCTTGTACCACTCCTGGGGTTCTCATGTCTCGACTCTTACCCTCAACAATTTCTTCAATTAATCTTCTGCCCCTTTCTCTATCTTTTCTTTGGGATCCCATAATGCATATACTGGTCCACTTGATGGTGTCCCACAAGTCACTTAGGCTCTGTCTACTTTTCTTCATTCTTTTTTCTTTCTGCTGCTCAGATTTGAAAATTTCAATTGTCCCATTTTCAAGTTCACTGATTCTTTCTTCTGTCTGCTCAGATCTGCTTTTTAGCTCCTCTAGTGAATTTTTCATTTCAGTTATTAATATCTTTCAGCTTCAGAATTTCTGTTTAGTTCCTTTTTACAATTTTATCTCTTCGTTGGTATTCCAATTTTGTTCATATATCATTTTTCTGATTTCCTTTAGTTCTGTGATAATATTTAAGACAATGGTTTTAAAGTCTTTGTCTAGTAAGTCTGATGTCTGGGCTTCCTCAGAAATGATTTCAATTAATTTTGTTCCTTTAATGTGCCATGTTTTCCTGTTTCTTTATATGTCTTGTGATTTTTGTTGCTGTTGCTGAAAAATGAGCATTTGAAAAAACAGCTAACTCTCCCAGTCTTTGCAGATTGGCTCTATACTAGTGCAGTCCTTCAACACTGAGCTAGGCTTGCTTTGAGCCTAGGGTTCATCCTGAGGTGCAGGCTTATGATCTTCTTAGGGCTTTTCTGAGCAAGTGTCTTTCCTGGGCATGTGTGCAGGTGAGCACAGGTGTACAGGTGAGCAAGAAGTTCAGGACTTCAAGACCAGCCTGAGCAAGAGCGAGACGCCCACCTCTACTAAAAATAGAAAAACTAGCCAGACGTCATGGTGCATGCCTATAGTTTCAGCTACTTGGGAGGCTGAGGCAGGAGGATCAGGTGAGCCCAGGAGTATGAGGTTGCTGTGGCTAGGCTAATGCCACAGCACTCAAGCCAGGGCAACAGAGTGAGATGCTATCTCAAAAAAAAAAAAAATGTAGAAAGAAAATTGCATGGCATTCCAGGTAGAATGAACAATGAAGCAAAGCAATATTGCTTTTTGCAAAACTATGCAGTTTATTTGGAGGACTCTGAGTCTGCATTTCACTTTTCATTACATCATGTCTATACAGGAAAGGCCTATGTGTAATTTTCTGTCATCTTTAATTATGCACGGATGATTTCTCCCTATGCAGAATACTGTTTGTGCTTACTCAGGCAATCTTTAAAAAGATGTAGTCTCTAGGAATTTGTTAATTTAGGAAGCAGAGCTAGCTATGTTATAATTAAATAATTCCTGCCACATTGCCATGTAAAAGGTCATTCATTCATTCAATGTTCATTTATTCCACAAAATATTTGTTGAGTGCCTGTTATAAACTTGGTACTGTTCTAGGCAATAGAGATACACATAAGTCAATATTTATCCCTCATGGGCCCTATATTCTTTTTTTTTACTTTATTTTATTATTTTTTATTTTTTACTCAGGGCCACGCCCAAGAGGTCTTGAGCAGTGGACTCCTGGGGCCCACATTCTTAAATTATATTTAATATCAATCATCCTGAGAAACCACTCTGTAATGAGCAAAAGATCACTTTGGGTACAGAGTATGATACCAGCAGTTCTATTTAGTCTTTCTTTTAAACAGATACATATTTATATTATACAAAAATATTGGTCTTCCATGATTTTTCTTTGGTTAATTTTTCAGCAGTGTGTTAAACACTCTGGGATAAAAATAAGCCTCACAGGAATTTATAGTCTATATATGGAGAAAATACATATACATGACATGATTAAAATACTTTTAAGGAGAGTATGTAATGAATTTTGAGGTAACAAAATACAGGCCGACTGTGAGGGCAAAATTAACATGGGCTACAACAGGCAGGGGAAATTTATGAAAGAGGAGAGTGGGTGAGATTTTGGTTGGTGCTTCCAGGCAGAGGGGCACACAGCAGACATTGAAGTGTAGATGGGTGTGGTTTGTGGAGGACACTCTGGAGACCTGCCTGCAATAAATTGTAACCTGTGATTCCTTTATAAAAACTCTAATCACGCCTGTAATCCTAGCTCTCTGGGAGGCCAAGGCGGGCAGATTGTTTGAGCTCAGGAGTTCAAAACCAGCCTGAGCAAGAGCGAGACCCCATCTCTACTAAAAAATTAGAAAGAAATTAATTGGACAACTAAAAATATATAGAAAAAATTAGCTGGGCATGGTGGCGCATGCCTGTAGTCCCAGCTACTCGGGAGGCTGAGGCAGGAGGATCGCTTGAGCCCAGGAGTTTGAGGTTGCTGTGAGCTAGGATGATGCCACGGCACTCTAGCCCGGGCAACACAGTGAGAGTCTGTCTCAAAAAAAAAAAAAAAAAAAAGACTCTAAGAAATTCATCACAATCATATTCATTGATGTCCATTACAGTGTTATTTAAAATGATGAAAATTGGAAACAATCTACATTTTAAACAATAGAAAAATAAAAATGACTTAGGATGCATTCATTCAATAGAACAATATGCATCCATTTCATAACATGTTTTTGATAGCAAGGTGGCAAAATGTTCATGATTTAGTAAAAATGTTTATAATTATGTAAAAGAAGCAGAATATAAAACTGTAAGTACATTATGATGGTAATTTTGTGAAAAAAATATGTATCTCAGAAAAAAAACCTGGAAGAAAATACACCACACATTTTATGATGGTTATCTCTTGTTGATAGAATTGTAGGTGATTTTTATTTCCATCTTTGTATTTTTTTGTGATTTAAACATTTCTTATAATAATTATATATTTTGTTTATACTCCTAGATACTATTTGTATTAGTTTGTTGGGGCTGCCATAACAAAATACCACATGCTGGGTAGCTTAAATAGCAGAAATTTGTTTTCTCATGGTTCTGGAGGCTACAAGTCCATGATCAAGGTATTAGTAGGCTTGGTTTCTTCCAAGGCCTCACTCCTTGGCTTGAAGATGGCCACCTTCTCACTGTATCTGCACATGATTATACTTCTGTCTGCACATGTCTGATGTCTCCTGGTGTGTCCAAATTTCCTCTCCTTACAAGGACACCAGTCATATTGGATTAGAATCCACCCTAAAAAAACCCAAAACACCTCATTTTAACTTAATCGCATCTTTAAAGACCTTATCTCCAAATATAGTCATATTTCTCAGGTACTGGTGATTAGGACTTCAGCTTATGAATTTTGAGGAAACACACAATTCAATGTATACACTAGTTTTAAAAGTAATTGGTATGTTATTGGCAATACAGACACAAAAAATGGGGCAAGTCTCATTTCAGTAGAAAGATATATGGTGGATAGTAATAGGAGAATAGTGAAATAACAGCAATGATACTGTAGTTATTGATTGTTCACTGTGTGCTGGGTATTGTGCTAAGTTATATTCACTATCTCACTAAATCATTGACTTAAACGTTAATGTAATATGGCATCAAGTCTGGGGAAATGTTCAATGCTGACACACTGTGGACCTTGGGTTTTTTTATGTAGACGTGAGGAATAATTTGAAGGCAGGATATTGACACAAGGAAGGTTATTTTAGGAAGATTAGTCTGGTAACAGAATGGAAAAAAGTCTTTTCCATTTCAGGGGTCAGCATAGTTTATCTGCAAAGGGCCAGAAAGTAAATATTTTGGTCTATATGGTCTCTGTTCCAACTACTGAACTCTGTCATTGTAATGTGAAAGCAGCAACAGACAATATGTAAATGGATGTGCATGGCGGTGTTCAAATAAAACTTTACGTACCAGAAGAATTGTAATGTTCCCAACACAAAGAAACAATAAATGTTTAAGGTGATAGATATCCCAATTACACTGATTTGATTGTTACATATTGTAACATATGTATATGTTAATGTATAACATACAGTATACAGGTATCAAAATATCACAAATATGTATAGCTATTATATATCAATAAAAAACCTATTATGTACAAGAATAGGTGGTGGGCTAGACAGAGCCCACTGGCCATAGTTTGGTGACCCCTGGAATATAGAAGGGACAGTAGCAGATAGAAATTGGAGGTTCAAGACCAATTAGGAAGAGAATATGGCAATAATTCATATCTGCAGCGAATGGGCCTGAATTAAGCTGGGTCAAAGTGATGGAAATGGAGATACATTGGAGACCTTTTAGAGGAAAAACTCTGCAGACTAGGTGACTGATTGGATGTGGGACTTAAAGTTGAGAAAACTGAAGATATGGGGAGTTGGAGTGGGGAAGTTGGGAAAATGGTGATGCCGCTAACATATATGGATAAATTCATGAAATAGTCATTTGCCTGGTTGCTTTCAGATCCTTTTCCGCTCTTACCCTCTCTGTCCTGTATCACATGGAACTACATTTCCCAGGTTCTCTTGCCCTCTGGCTTCTGGACAGGTTCCGGCAATGGAAGTCACTGGCAGAAGACTGTAGAGAGGGAGGACAGAGGATCCAGGGTATTTCTCTCCTGTTTTCTCTGCTTCCTGTATGTTCTTAGCAGCTGCATTTCCTTCCTCTTGGCCAGACAGCCTTTCTCTCCGTGATCCTAGTTCCCTCTGTGCAGACCTTGCTGTGATTCTAGTGCCCTCTGATGCCCTTTGATTCTGGGCTCTAGTAACTCCACCGACTCCCCTTGTCCCTCCAGCCTAGAGGGTGGTAGCAGCTGCCCGCCGTTGCCAATTTCCAGATTGCTTCGCTGTGCCCTGTTTGGCTTCTTAGCTCTTCTATTACCCATGTACCAATTCCTTATAGTAAAATCCCTTTGAAATTCTTAGAGTGCTTTCTGTTTCCTGGCTGGACCCTATCTAATATAGTTCAGAAGCTGTGTCAGTTATTAAGTTACTGTCTGTTAGCTCCAAATCGAACTGCGTAGTGACTCTGGGGCTCGTATTCCACAAACTGCTTTTCTGCCTCACGAGCTGGCTCCCTGTTCAACCCCACCAGTGAGGGATGCCAGAGGGGGACTGGAAGGCTGATAGAGGGAGAAGTGAATTCCTATCTAATTGCATTTCCTGTGAGCAGCATCTGAGCAGGGCTTCTTCTCCCCAGCAATGCTTCTCATAGCAGGAGCTGCATCCAGTTTTCAATTTTCCCAACACATGCAGAGACACCCCCTCAGAGACAGCAGCACCAGCTGCCTGGGTGCTCTCTCCTTATATGTCTGAGTTTCAGTAAGTTTCCCAGTTCTAATAACCTTATGCTCTTCTCTTTGTCCCCTCAGCCTTAGGGACGGTAGCTGCTTTCTGCAATTGCTACCTCTGTGGTCCTTTAGAGCAGGGGTCCCCAACCTATGGTGAGTTGTATGATTATTTCATTATATATGTTACAATGTAACAATAATAGAAATAAAATGCACAATAAATGTAATGTGCTTGAATCATCTCAAACCATCCCCCCGCTCCCTGGTCCATGGAAAAATTGTCTTCCCGGGAGGCTGAGGCAGTAGGATCGCTTGAGCCCAGGAGTTTGAGGTTGCTGTGAGCTAGGCTGATGCCACGGCACTCACTCTAGCCAGGGCAACAGAGTGAGACTCTGTCTCAAAAAAAAAAAAAAAAAAAAAGAACAATTGTCTTCCATGAAAACGGTCCCTGGTGCCAAAAAGGTTGGGGACCACTGCTTTATGGTTCTCTTTTTATCCTTTCAGTTACCTAGTTAACAATTTTATACCTACTTAACAATCCTTTATATTCAATTCTCTCCATCCAAATAACTAGCATGGTTTCTGTCTCCTGATTGGACCTTGACTATTAGAGAAGTAGAGCTGGTTATTTTCCTTTTTTTGGAAAAGTATCAACTTTGGTTTTTGATATATTGAATTTACAATGACAGCAGCTATCCAAGTGCAGATATCTTGTACATAGATTAAATATGGCACTGGAGTTTGTGGGAGAGATAGAATCTGACAATATTTTGTCACCGTCAGCACCGATGTGATGATGGAAACTGTAAGACTGCTAGAATTCTCTGGGTGGCTGCTATGAAGTGCCAAGAGCAGATGATTTAGAATGGCCTCACAAAGAGAAGGCAGCAAAATTTTAAAAAAGCACAAACTTGAAGATACTATGATGAATTTATGATAAAACATTGACAAATGAAGCTCAAACCAAGATTTTTTTCTGGCTACACTTAAATTCTTGCCCAGCCTGTGTTTCAAAGTCTATCAATATTGGGGCTATCCTTACAAATAAGAGCCTAGGTGCCCTGGAGCTCTTACTTTCCCTTTGGGACCACTGGGGAAAGCCCCCAGGGCACAGTGAAGACAGCGATTTGTTCTTCCTTCTGTCTCTCGATTCTGCCAGTCTACTATCAACAATGTAGTGGCACTGCAGAAAGTTACAAAAATTATGAGAGAATTTTATTGTCTAGTGAACTGGGCTCTTCCTGTTACTTGACAGTTATTAGTATTTTTTTCATGTCTTATTAGTTTATTCAAATGTGCACCAAGTGCCTACTTTGTGTCAGGCGTCCATTCCTGCCACACTTGTCCTAAGCCCTCTCTCTCGGCGCCCTCGGTGCCTGTTCCTCCTTCGTCTTTGACGGGGACTGTCTCCTATATCCCTGAGAAAATAAAGACCATGTGAGATGAGCCTTCTAATTAATTCCAGAGTAACTCTGTGTTTTTTTCTTTCTCTCCCCACCCTCAGATGAGGAACTGAACTTCCTCTTTTAAAATTTAAACAGTCCTTGTACTCTCAATCCTTTGTTCTCTCCCTTTCCCCCTTGTGGGTGCTACCACATCTAGAGTCAAAGATTTTCTCTCTTAATTATCTCCTTTTAGTCTAGTTAAAGCCCCTTCAATTTCCTCTTCCCTCCTCTACCTGCAGACATAATCTTTCTTCCCCCTTGCCGAAACAACAACAAAAGAAAAACCAAACTCAAAAACCTTCGTTTGACCTTGATGCCACTTTTATCCTATTTTTCTCACCCTTTTATTGTTGCTTGTGTGAGGACAAAACTCTGAGTGCACAGTCACTCCTTGTTCTGCTCTCTTGACTTCTGCTGTTCCCTCAGTTCTCTTCTCTGTCGCTCACACTGATTGCCACAGACAGTCCTGGCCTCCTAATCACAAGGCCCAGTAGATTTTTCTCAGCCCTCTCTCTCACATTTCTCAATTGTGTTTGACACTGTTGAGTACCTTTCCTTCAAACACTCTTCTCTCTTGGTTTTCACAGTACAGCATATAATTTTCTTCCCATCTTTTTTAACCGTTTTGAAACAGTTTGGATGACTATATATACTGAGCTTAATTTTCACCATATCTACTGCAGTTTGATGGGGACATGAAGAAATAGCAGTGTCACCAAAAGCTGATAGCTGCTCAGACAGACTTTGTATGATTGTGTCCAATGATATTAAAATTAAACAGAGTTCAGTCCTCAGCTTCGGAGGTCTAGATATTTGATTGTATCAGAAGCTGGTTAAAGTAACCAGTCTTATCAGAGACTAGTGCTTGTTATATAGTCTCTGCCTTGAACAATGTTAACTAGAAAAAGCCTGCCAAATGTTGCCTTTCCAACTCTCTTCGTTTCTCCAAGTTTCAAGCTTCCCATTTCTGATCTCTCGGATATATTAATTCCATTGTTTAGGCTATGTATGATCAAGCTCTCTCTTCTGACTTTTAACTTTTTATTTCCTAATGATGCATGTTGACTTTATTTGTCAAACTTTTAGAGTTCTGGAGGTATTTACTGTCACCCCTAAGTGTAACTCATATGACTCTATATAAGAAAAAAACCCTACTTCGTTTGACAGATTTTTCTCTCTTTTTAAATGTGGGAGTTATTTAACATGATCTACATTTTGAAAAGTAGAATGCTTCTTGGAGATTTTATGCTTGTTATTCAAGATGCAGAAAATAGAGTCCATTGTTGTATGAAAAGAATTCTCTCCATAAATAAGAAATGTTTACTTGAAAAACATCATCATCCTAGGAGACTGGAAAAAATAAGAAAAGATAACCTGGTCTTATGTTATAAACAATTTCTTTTTATATTGTGCAAAGTTATAGGTGAGCTTCTACTTCTTATTGTTGTTAGTCGATACTTATCACAGAGTTTTAGGCCAAATAGAAAGAGAACTGAGCATTGTGAGTTGATAGAAAAAGAAAACTCTATTGTTACCAAAAGTTTGATACTTGTCCCTGAGGCTGTATCAGTGAGAATGAAGAATGAGGACAAATGGTTTGAGGAAAAGGAAAGAGAAGTTTATTAATTTGCTGGCAAATGGAGAGACTGGCAGACTGGTGTCTCGAAAGACCACTCTGTCCTGCCTTTAAACAGAAATACAGGGCTTTTGAAAGGGGGGTTTTTAGAGGTTGGGCTTAGGTCTATGTGACCAGTGTCACATGTCATGGCCTTGGGCTATTTAACTGTAGTTGGTGGTTTGGTCAACCTTATCTCTGGAGAAGATGATCTTGTGACCTGTGGGCAATTCTGTTAAGCCATCTCCTGTGGTTGAAGATACTAGAAAACGAAGAACAAAGAATATTTTTTTGTCCCTTAGATTACTGGCTTCAGGTAGGAATGCAGGTTTTTTTGTTTTTTTTTTTGAGGCAGAGTCTCACTCTTTTGCCCAGGCTAGAGTGAGTGCCATGGCGTCAGCCTAGCTCACAGCAACCTCACACTCCTGGGCTCAAGCAATCCTTCTGCCTCAGCCTCCCAAGTAGCTGGGACTATAGGCATGCACCACCATGCCCGGCTAATTTTTTCTATATATTTTTAGTTGTCCAATTAATTTCTTTCTATTTTTAGTAGAGACGGGGTCTCGCTCTTGCTCAGGCTGGTTTCGAACTCCTGAGCTCAAACAATCCACCTGCCTCGGCCTCCCGGAGAGCTAGGATTACAGGCGTGAGCCACCACTCCCGGCCGGAATGCAGGTTTTAATTCCCAAAGAGAGTGGGGGGTTTTAAAGAGACAACTTGTAATACATTTTGCTCTTTTTCAGAGCTTTTCCTCTGTTACATAGTTCCCACTGTCAATATTACCCTTTCATATCTATGGAAAAAGGGGCTATGTAGTCATCAATCTACTGGTACTGCTGTCCAAAGAGTATATGGGTTTTGCACCGTAGGGTTTATGTCTTGTACAATATCATTAATGGCACGTAGATCCTGTATGAATCTATACTTATTGGTATGGGGTTTTTTGACAGGTAAAATTGGCATATTATAAGGGGACTGACAGGGACAAATTAGTCCATGCTCTAGAAATCTATTCAATATAGGTTGAATTCCTTCCAATGCTTCCTTTTTAAGGGGGTATTGTTTCTTATGAGGTTGTGAGGCACCTTCTTTTAACAGAACAGTAACTGGTATGGCTGCTGTGGCATATCCCAGGGTTCTGTTGGCCCATATGGCCTTACTTGCTTTTTGGTATACCTTGGGAGGAAGAGAATTTGTTTCCTCTTCTTTGTCAGTGAGTAGACATTGAAACCAAAGAGCATTTTTGGGTGTGACCTGCAGGTGGAGTTGTTGTTTCTCTGGAGAAAAAGTGATTTGGGCATTCATCTTGCATAACAAATCACAGCCAAGGAGAGGTATTGGACATTCTGGAATATGTAAGAAACTGTGCCTCAACCTTTGTTCTCCCAGTTGCCACTCAAGAGGTTGGAGCATGGGTCGTTTTTGGGTCTGACCAGTTACCCTGACCACTGTTATCATGTCCTCACTAAGAGAAGATAGTTTAGAGTTTAGAACAGAAAAGGTACCTCCTATGTCAATTAAAAAGTCCACCAATCAAGTCCCCACTGTTAATTATACCCAGGGCTCCTGTGGGGATATTTGGATTGGAGCCACTAGTGAAGCATAGAGCCCTGAGCCCCCTCAGTCATCATCTGAGTCCTGGACTTGAGAAACCATTTGCTTTCCTGGAGGTTTCTTGTTATCTGGACCCTTTTGCAATTTCAAGCAGTGTTCTTTCCAATGTCCTTCCTCTTTACAAAAAGCACACTGATTGTACTCCAACTGAGGGTGGCTTTTTCTACCCTTTCTTTTTGACTGTCTCAAAGAACCCTTGGTTGCAGCAGCTACCAGAACACGTATAGGTTTCAGTTTCTGTTCTTCTCAAGCGTCATATACTTTAAAAGCAATATCAACAAGCTATAAGGGATTCAAGCCAATTGCCCCTTCTACATGCTGTAGTTTCCTCCTTGTATCTGGAGCACTCTGCCCTATAAAAGTCATATTAACCATACACATATTTTCAGGGGCCTTTGGATCCACATCTGCATATTTTCAATATGCCTGATAGATGCATTCCAAAAATTCAGAGGGATCTTCATTACCTTTGTGTTGTAATTCTTTTTTTTTTTTTTTTTTTTTGAGACAGAGGCTCACTGTGTTGCCCGGGATAGAGTGCCGTGGAGTCATCCTAGCTCACAGCAACCTCAAACTCCTGGGCTCAAGTGATCCTCCTGCCTCAGCCTCCCGAGTAGCTGGGACTACAGGCATGCGCCACCATGCCCGGCTAATTTTTTCTATATATTTTTAGTTGTCCAATTAATTTCTTTCTAATTTTAGTAGAGACGGAGTCTCGCTCTTCCTCAGGCTGGTTTCAAACTCCTGAGCTCAAACAATCCGCCCGCCTCGGTCTCCCAGAGAGCTAGGATTACAGGCGTGAGCCACCGTGCCCGGCCTGTGTTGTAATTCTTGTACCTTGTTTAAACTCTTCTGTCTAGGCATTCTCCTCCGGAGGCCTGCCAGAATAGACTTTTGTTAAGGATTTATTCGCACACTTGTTTGTATCTGCATTAGGATCACAATTTGGTTCTGCCATCAGAATGGCATCATTGGGCTCTAGGGTCTGATTAGGATCCTCACAATGGAGATGCTGTGCCTCCTCCTTGGCCTTGTCCACCACCAGTCTTTGCTCATCTGCAGTAAGTAATATGTTCAGTAGGGTCTGTATGTCTGCCCAAGTGGGGCAGTATGTCGCAAAGTTGATTGTGAACAATTCTGTCATTCTCTGAGGGTCGTCTCTATAGGTTGGGTTTGAGTTTTCCAATTCAGTAAGTCAGAGGTGGAAAATAGGATGGTGTAACTCCAATAATACCCTGCCAGCTATCCTTGCATGGTAAAGCCCCCTGTCGAATATTGCCGTAATGGAAATTGCCCTGCCCTGGCTATGGGTGCCCTCTGGCCAAATAGAGTTCCTTGCCAGGTCTTGGAAGGAGAGACCATTCCCACTCCCGAGTCATAACCTGGTGGGCATGGGACTGAAGAATCAATTCCAATTGTGCCTTCCCCTCCCGTGTACCCCTCCACTGGCAGTGGTGAGTATAGGGGAGCTGGCGGTGGGGGAGTAGGTTCTTTGAGGTTTGGATTGAAAGGGTTCATGAGATTCAACCTGGTTAATTCCTCCTCAATTTTATCACCCAGGGTCTGACTATCCTCACACGCTGGTGGTGGAGGTTTCCTTTGTACCATTAACTTTATCCCAGGCCTTTCAGCCTCTTTATTATACAATCACATTAAAGATTGTACATATGGAAATCTTGTCTCATTTACCTGACCTTTGATAAAATAATTCCCGTTGTAAGATAGTATAATAATTTAATGTTTCATTCGATGGCCACTTCTCACACTCCAGCACATATATGGTATTACGATATAACACCATTACTTTTTAGACATAAGCTTATAGCTATAAGTCAACCATTCAGCTAAGATTCTCTCAAAGGGACTTTCAGATGGAATAGAAATGGAGCCTCCTATGTTAAAACAAAACTCACAAACAACAACAAACACAGTTGACAAGTAGACAATACAGGGATTTCCCAATGCAAATAATCTCTATCTCAATGCCAAGGCCTACCAAACAAATGGGAGCCATACAAAAGAGAACCGAATTGTCATAACCTAAAAGAGGATGAATCCCCCAGTTTCCCTAGTTCTGCTCAACCGTTACTTCCATACTTATCTATTTCTATCTGTCTATCTATCTTTCTATCCACATATCATCTACCATCATCTATCAAGTATAAATTCACACCAATGCCTCCAATTCCAATCCAATACCTCAGGTTCTTTTCTAGTTGTCTCCCATTCCATATGTGTAAAATCCCTCTTCAGTCATCAATAAACCTGGTTCTTATCCTCAATATATTTACTTACTTGCTCAGTCCCTGTGTGCATAACTAATCTCCCAATCACATGAGCTGCCTCCTTGGCCAGCCTTCTTCTTGAGCCTGCTGTGATGCCATCTCCTTGGCCAGCATCTTCCCTGGTTCTCTGTCTCCCTGTGGCTGCCTCTTTGGTGGCCATTCTGCCTTCTTCAAGGGATGAACTAGGAGGGGCATGGGTAGAGGGAAGAGGGAGAGCCTTTCTGATATTCACCTGCCTCCTTAGTGAATTGGTACCTCAAGATAATCCAGTGTGCTGGGTTATTTTATGACTTAAATTGACTAACGTTTGCAGGATTAATCATTTTTTAGTGAAAATAGGGGGAAAAGAATCAGAAGGAACAGAGGGGAAAAAATAATGGGAAGGAGAAACACCTTTCTAGGTGGGAATAGGCAGAGCTCAACTCCTGTCTTAGTTTTATAGCGACAATGGTTCTCATCAGTGCTCATTCCCCAGAGCATGAACTTAGTAAGGCTGGGTTGGTTGGAGTGAGAATGGGAGATGGATTTTCAGATCCATCCGAGAGAGGAATGAACATTTTGGAATGGCTTTGGAATCAACTTTGCCTTCCCAGATGCCCTATGGTCAGGCTAGACTTTTCAGCCTCCTTAAAACCATAACCAGGCCTCTGTCCCTAGCCTAGAAGTCAAAATGGCCTCTGGAGGGCAGAGGAACACCATGCGATCCTTTCTCAGTTCTAATCTAGCATAATGACTTCTACTGCCCTGTTCATTTGTTAATAAACTTTTGCAACTCCTTGACAGACCAACTGTCCTCCATATTTTGTCTAATAAACTAGAAAGAATAAGAGTTGGTGGTCTGAAATCAAACTTGGAAAAGTTAAGTGATATTTATCTAATGTTATAAAGTTAGGCTTTGGCTCGTATCTATAAATAGAGAATGGTAATTAGCAAATTCATGACTTAGAGTAATGTTAAATACAATGATTTGTTTGATGGAGTCATTATTAACAGTCTGTAAAACATATTTATTTGACTTTCTAACAGTGGGTAGTAATTGTCCGATGTTGTATGTCTGGCTGTGTAGAACAGTGGCTAGGAGTGAGGACTGTCTCAAACTGCCTAGGTCTGCATCTGATGACACCAGTTACTAGATGTGTGCCTTCAGGCACATCAGTTCCTTTTCTGTTCTTCATTTCCCTCGTCTGTAAAATCTGTAAAAGTGCCACCTTTGGCTGTTGCGGGATTTAAGTGAGATAACACAAAGTTTTTTTTTTTAATATTCGATAGTTATATTATTACTAATAATACTGGCATTATTTTTCTGAAACTAATATACATCGGCTAAAACAAATGCGTAATTATGTCCATGTCACTAGGACCAAGATTTTCATCATAAATGAGTAGAATTACAGCAATATAAAGTCCAGAAGTCAAAATTCTCTTTTATTTCAATTGCCTTATATTATGTTCATGGGTATTTTTTTCTCTCTCTTACTTTTTTTTTCCAAATAGACTTCATTTTTAAGAGCAGTTTTAGGTTCTCAACAAAATTGAGTGGAAAGTAAAGAGATTTCCCATATATGTCCCCCACCCACATACATGCATAGCTTGCCCCTATTATCCATATCCTGGACAAGAGTGGTACATTTGTTACAGCTGGTGAACCTACATTGACACATCATTATCACCTAAGTCCATAGTTTACATTAGAGTTCACTCCTGGTGTTGCACACTTTATGGGTTTGGATAAAAGTATAATGACATGTATCCACCATTATAGTATAATACAGAGTAGTTTTCCTGCCCTAAACCCATAAAGTTTTTAGCTGTGCCTGGTACATGATAAGCACCTAAAAAATATCAATTTATGGTTGTGGTTATTATTATCATTTTAAGCTACAGATGTATCCTTAATAAAAACTATCGTAATGAATCTAACCAACTTTCTTATCTTGCTTCTCTAATAGACATCATTAGTTTATTATTTCTTACTAATAAAAATGTATAAGGGAGCAACCTTGAAAGGATTAAAAAAATTGGACTTTCAGAGAACCTACAACCTAGTTGGAGAAAAAAAGCAGCTAAAACATGAGGTTGAGTGAAGTAAATGCAGAATCCAGCATCCCGTAAGTATGCGAAGGAAAGAAAGCATCGTAATAGGGGGCAGAGGGTGAGGCGCTCTGGGCAGTCAGCACCCGTTCCCATCCATTCTGTGCTCTCCTTTGTATCCCTTCCTATCTGGTAACCTGGGAGGGGTATTCCCCAGACTCCTTCGTTTTCCAGGTTCTTGCTGCAGTTTATGTTCTGCCAATGTGGGGCATTTACAAAGTGGCAGGGAAGCAGAGGCATTTCCCCCCTTTTCCTCTGGCGGTGTTGGTGAGTGGCTGTGTGGGCTTTCTGGATGTGAGCAGTGAGTAGCCTTGGTGCTGTCCTGCTGTGTCAGCTGACTTAGGGCTGTGGAGTCAGCAGGAGCTTCTGGCAGGCTCCTGACTGCTTGGAAGCAGCTCCCTCACTCAATATTCACTCTAAAAAAACTAGGTTTCTGCAGTGCCTTGTTCTTTCTCGCCTCTGAGCCTCTACTTATCTGTCTCCTATTATCTGTCACCTGTTTTGTCTTTCCTCCAACCTCCTTTGCATTTTATTCATCTTTATATCCCAGCTCCTAGGCAATAACTATTGCATATCAAGCAACCATTCAATGTATTTTTTTGATGAATAGAAGAAGGAATGAATGGATGAAGAGAGAGGCTACAGGCTTAGGCAGATCTGTAAATGGGATGGGGATGTGGACACAGTGGAGTTGGTAGGATATGAAGAGTGACAAGCAGAGTAATGACAGGAGGGGTTGGGAATGGGAGGGAGAAAAATGGAAATGTGGCCCTTCATTAGAGTGACATTATTGGGTTTCTAATGTTGGGGCTCAGAAAACAAAACCCCAAAATGAGGACCTCAGAAGCAAAAGTTTTTCCCTGACTTTCTCCTGTCCTCCTGTCTCTCAGTTCCATTCTCCCTCAAGGCTAGCCACAGAAACTAGAATCCCCTCTTCCCCAAGGCGTGTCATAAAATCCAGAACATCTTTTCCCCAAAGCCAGCCATAAAACCTAAAAATAGTACTCTGACTTTCCCTCCACCTTTCTGTGTAAAAACTGGCTGTAAAGAAATTATCTGACTTAATTGGCTGCCAGTGGGGGGTAGGGTGGGGGAGAAAACCCCCAACTAATGAAAGTGGAACAAGCTGTATGGGGGAGGGACACGCTTGTAGCCCTGGCTTGGGTGGTGCAAATGCATTACATGTAACCAAAATGTTTGTACCCCCATAATATCTTGAATAAATAATAAAAAAAGGAATTATCTGACCTACTTTGTATGATTGTGGATCATAAGACCCCCATTCCAGAGAGGGCACTGCCCCAAACCCAGAAGAAGCAATGCATGCTCAGAGAGGCCAAGAAGAATCTAGACAGGCTTTGCTGGGCTTCCCAGCTCAGTCTATTGGCATTAGCTCATACCCTTTTTGTCCAATCGTATTTCTACACTGCTGTCCATACTTTGTCAAACCTAAGCATAAAATGGGCAATTTCCCTTATATCTCTGGGTCTTCATTTTGAAGGTTCCTATGTACACACATTAAATAAATTTGTATGCCTTTTCTTTAGTTAACCTGCCTTTCGAAAGTTGATTTTTTCAGTAAACCTTCAGAGGGCCAAGGTAATATTCTACTATACTATTTATGTATATCATCTATATAATAATATTCTAATAATAAACTAATATTCTAATATATATATTCTATATATGAAAAAGACAAACACCATGGTCTGCTTACTATAAGAGCATTTGTTAAAGAATGAAGTCAAGATTGGATGGATAGGTAAATGGTTCTGCTACAGTTTGGGTGTGTGAAGAATGAATTGTCTGGTCGTCAACTAGGGTGAGATGACCTATAGGAGAATACACCAAAGGTGAGCACAGACAGTGATGGGTTCTTTACAAGAGTGATGGGGAAGGACACCCCAGGCTTAGGTAGAATAGATCATATTATTTGTATGGTGCTTTAAAATACTAAAAGTGTTTTCCAGATGCATTATTCTATTTTATCCTCACAGCAACCCTGTGAGAAAAGTATAATAATAATACCAATAATAAAAATGAAGTGTTCCATCTCTTTTAGAATTTGTCTATCAGGTTTTCTGGTCCTTACCGGAAGACTCCTCTCCTCCCCCCAAAAAATATTAAAAATGAGTTTTTGCTTAGAAAAGCAACATGCTTTTGTGGATACACAACGAAAAAGAATAAAAATCATTCGTGGCCAAGGGTGGTGGCTCACACCTGTAATACCAGCACTTTGGGAGGCCCAGGTGGAGGATTGCTTGAGGCCAGGAGTTCAAGACCAGCCTGGGCAACATAGTGAGACCATGTCTCATTAGCCAGGTATGGTGGCACATGCCTCTAGTCCCAGCTGCTTGGGAAGCTGAGGCAGGAGGATCACTTGAGCCCAGGAGTTTGAGGTTGCTGTGAGCTATGATGACTGCACTGCACTCCAGCCTGGTTGACAGAGCAAAATCCTTTTCAGAAAAACCAAAAAATAGCATTCTGATGGCCATGATTGTTAACATATTGGTGCTAGCCTCTTACAGCTTTTCTATGCATATTTATTTATGTTTAAATTAAGAAATGGGATCATATTATATATTTTAATTTGTTTTTTTTACTTAGCGTACTGTGAACATCTTTTCATGTCATTCAGTGTTCTATTCATGATTATTAACGGTTGCATAATATCCCATTGTCTGGCTATTTTATACCAAAATTTATTTAACCTGTCACTTATTTCTAGCATTTAGTTAACTCCAACTTTTTGCTTTTGTAAACAATGCTGAGAAGAATGTCTTTGTAGTTAAGTCTTTGCACATATCGTCAATGACACTCTTAGGATAGTTGCCTAAAAGTGGAGTGACTGGGTTAGTACGCACACGCAAGGCTTTTTTTTCACGTTCCTAGACCGCGCTCCTGAGGATCACACTAGCTATTGGAGAGCATCTATTTTTCAAATCCTATACAACATAGGGTATTATTATTATTATTTGCCAATTTTGTGTGTTGAGATGAACGTTATTTTCTCATTTTTAAAACAGGAACTTACTCTAGAGGAGGCCATGGATGATATAGAGTGTACTCAGCCCAACGCTTCACTCTCACACGCTTTTAGTTGCTCCTCTCCCAGGGACACACTAATCACTAGAGGGCCATATTTACTTCGAAATAGCATTTGTGTCAGGTTACCGACATTATAGCATTAGTTTGTTCCTTTATAGTGCCGAGCAGCATTCCACGGGATGGGTATTCCACAGTATGTTTATCCATTCACCAGTTGATGAACATTGGTCTGTTTCTAGGTTTGACTATGTGAACTAAAATAAAATCTTAAGGCTCACCCCCCCGACCGGCTGACTGAATGGATCCCCTCTTGGCCAAAGGAATATCCTAAAACTAAATTGCCTGCCACGAGGAGGGAGGTCAGACATGCCTCATCATGCCCCCCTCCCTTGTTGGGGACGTCCTTTGTAACCCATTAACAGGCCTAAGGCTATGCAAGACAAACCTGCAGGTCCTCAATTTACCCAACACATATATGCCAGTGGCTTATCTCTGATAAACAGCTCCCTATGTTAAAACTTTCCAAGCCTTTAAACAAAGCTTCATGTCTTTAACAAATTACAAGTCAAAGAATCTTTAAACCCACCTATAATCTTAGCCACCCCCCACCTTTGAGATGGCCCACCCCACCTTTTTGGGCCAAACCACGTATTGATTTATGACTTTACCTGTAACCTCTATCTCCCTGAAATGTATAAAACCAAACTGTAACCCAGCCACAGCGAGTCCACTTGCTCAAGGCTTCTTAGGCGTGGCTC
>NW_012148618.1:778518-786606 GCF_000956105.1 Propithecus coquereli
TAATAATATTCTAATAATAAACTAATATTCTAATATATATATTCTATATATGAAAAAGACAAACACCATGGTCTGCTTACTATAAGAGCATTTGTTAAAGAATGAAGTCAAGATTGGATGGATAGGTAAATGGTTCTGCTACAGTTTGGGTGTGTGAAGAATGAATTGTCTGGTCGTCAACTAGGGTGAGATGACCTATAGGAGAATACACCAAAGGTGAGCACAGACAGTGATGGGTTCTTTACAAGAGTGATGGGGAAGGACACCCCAGGCTTAGGTAGAATAGATCATATTATTTGTATGGTGCTTTAAAATACTAAAAGTGTTTTCCAGATGCATTATTCTATTTTATCCTCACAGCAACCCTGTGAGAAAAGTATAATAATAATACCAATAATAAAAATGAAGTGTTCCATCTCTTTTAGAATTTGTCTATCAGGTTTTCTGGTCCTTACCGGAAGACTCCTCTCCTCCCCCCAAAAAATATTAAAAATGAGTTTTTGCTTAGAAAAGCAACATGCTTTTGTGGATACACAACGAAAAAGAATAAAAATCATTCGTGGCCAAGGGTGGTGGCTCACACCTGTAATACCAGCACTTTGGGAGGCCCAGGTGGAGGATTGCTTGAGGCCAGGAGTTCAAGACCAGCCTGGGCAACATAGTGAGACCATGTCTCATTAGCCAGGTATGGTGGCACATGCCTCTAGTCCCAGCTGCTTGGGAAGCTGAGGCAGGAGGATCACTTGAGCCCAGGAGTTTGAGGTTGCTGTGAGCTATGATGACTGCACTGCACTCCAGCCTGGTTGACAGAGCAAAATCCTTTTCAGAAAAACCAAAAAATAGCATTCTGATGGCCATGATTGTTAACATATTGGTGCTAGCCTCTTACAGCTTTTCTATGCATATTTATTTATGTTTAAATTAAGAAATGGGATCATATTATATATTTTAATTTGTTTTTTTTACTTAGCGTACTGTGAACATCTTTTCATGTCATTCAGTGTTCTATTCATGATTATTAACGGTTGCATAATATCCCATTGTCTGGCTATTTTATACCAAAATTTATTTAACCTGTCACTTATTTCTAGCATTTAGTTAACTCCAACTTTTTGCTTTTGTAAACAATGCTGAGAAGAATGTCTTTGTAGTTAAGTCTTTGCACATATCGTCAATGACACTCTTAGGATAGTTGCCTAAAAGTGGAGTGACTGGGTTAGTACGCACACGCAAGGCTTTTTTTTCACGTTCCTAGACCGCGCTCCTGAGGATCACACTAGCTATTGGAGAGCATCTATTTTTCAAATCCTATACAACATAGGGTATTATTATTATTATTTGCCAATTTTGTGTGTTGAGATGAACGTTATTTTCTCATTTTTAAAACAGGAACTTACTCTAGAGGAGGCCATGGATGATATAGAGTGTACTCAGCCCAACGCTTCACTCTCACACGCTTTTAGTTGCTCCTCTCCCAGGGACACACTAATCACTAGAGGGCCATATTTACTTCGAAATAGCATTTGTGTCAGGTTACTGACATTATAGCATTAGTTTGTTCCTTTATAGTGCCGAGCAGCATTCCACGGGATGGGTATTCCACAGTATGTTTATCCATTCACCAGTTGATGAACATTGGTCTGTTTCTAGGTTTGACTATGTGAACTAAAATAAAATCTTAAGGCTCACCCCCCCGACCGGCTGACTGAATGGATCCCCTCTTGGCCAAAGGAATATCCTAAAACTAAATTGCCTGCCACGAGGAGGGAGGTCAGACATGCCTCATCATGCCCCCCTCCCTTGTTGGGGACGTCCTTTGTAACCCATTAACAGGCCTAAGGCTATGCAAGACAAACCTGCAGGTCCTCAATTTACCCAACACATATATGCCAGTGGCTTATCTCTGATAAACAGCTCCCTATGTTAAAACTTTCCAAGCCTTTAAACAAAGCTTCATGTCTTTAACAAATTACAAGTCAAAGAATCTTTAAACCCACCTATAATCTTAGCCACCCCCCACCTTTGAGATGGCCCACCCCACCTTTTTGGGCCAAACCACGTATTGATTTATGACTTTACCTGTAACCTCTATCTCCCTGAAATGTATAAAACCAAACTGTAACCCAGCCACAGCGAGTCCACTTGCTCAAGGCTTCTTAGGCGTGGCTCTGGGTCATGATCCTCAAATTTGGCTCAGAATAAATCTCCTTAAAATTATTTTACAGAGTTTGGCTTTTTTTCCATTGACAGCTACTATGGATAATGTTGCATACAAGTCTTTGAGAGGACATATATTTTCATATCTAAATTAATATCTAGGTTTTAAATATCTAAAAATGAGACTGCTGGCTTATATCATTTTGTGTCCCTAGCAATGCATGAGAGTTCCAGTCAAGCACAGACTCTGTGCGGGACCTTCCACATATTTTGAGAGGGTCTTTCTTTACTGTGAACACTCCAGAAAAGATTTTGTAATCTGTTTTGGTTACTCATTCTAAGAGTTGGTATAACAGACTCCACTGTTAGAAAACCGTCCTGTTAGGCATAGAGAACACTGAATTCCCTTCCTTTTTGTCTCTGACATCGCTCATTACTCTCTGGTTTCTCTTCCCCCTCTTTAGTAAGATGACCGAAATGAACAACTTGGCAATTGGCCAACAATTAGTGTCAAATATTTTGTCTTTGATTCTATTTTAAATTAACAAAAATGAATACAATACATTTCTGGGTTTCCCTTATTCACTCTTAAGTTTTTCTTTATCTGTTCCTTCAAAGTTTTAGTTCGCAGACAAAGGCATTTCCTGGTGGTTTATCTTTCCCTTCAGTCTGACTGCTTGGAAGCCCTTCCTCTTCTTCCCTGCCTGTAATCATTAAAGCCCTCCAGTTTCTCTGGTCCAACCAGAGGGAGGTATTCATTACCACTTGAATAGAGGCTCTCTTTAGACTGGATCTGACTATTTTGCATAAAACAAAGACGTTATACATTAGCATGGGGTAACTGGTTTTTCTCAGTAGCTATCTAACAATGACTAGAGACAATGGTTTAATTATAAGCCACCACAATTTAAAGACTCATAACCCCCACACAATATCTGAACAAAATTTCGCCACTCATTTGAACTGGTTTGTGGCACTAATGAAGAGCCTACTTTGTTCTTTCCATTTCCTCCCTGCTCCCAAAGCACTTCAAGCTTATTTCAGCCTCTGGCCTTTGCCAAAGCTGTTCCCACAGCCTGGGGTGACTTCCCTCCTTTCTTTTGCTTATCTATTATTTATTTCTCTTTCACAGTTCAGGCACTCCTTCCTTTAAGAAATTTTTTGGTTTTGTTTTTTGCTTTTATACAACTTCAGCCAATTCTGAGCTCTACTGTCTATGAGCATTCATTGCTAGTACCACATGATTTAGCTCAGATTGTACTTCAGTTGTAGGTATTGTTGGTCTTGTCTTCTTTGCCAAAATGAGCTATTTGAGAGTAGAGACCACATTTTAATTATTTTTACACTTTAGCACCTCATACAAGTCCTGGCAACCTAAAATTTTATTGAACTAATGAGTGAATGAACTTTAGGCCTATGGCAGGTGCTCAATAAATAGTTGTTGCTTGATTGATTGTGGGATCAATGTAGGAAATGATAGGTAACCCGGCTCACAGTAACACGATTTTAATGCTCGTCAGTGCTGTCTGCAGAAGTGGAGTTAGAAATTACACTTCCCAACCACTCGTCATGTCTTCCTCCAGCATCAACTCCTTATTTCCTCTTCCCCTCTCCCGCGGAAATTTGTACAGAGCGTAAACGACCTAAAAGAAGTGAATATAAGGAGGATCAGTAGGAATGAATAGACAACTGGAAAATGTTTTAAAATATTTTATTATCTTGGTTATTAATTGTATTCAGCTCCACAGTTGGGAATTGCATTCCATAATGGTTACATGAAAAATATGTGGGACAAATGCTGATGCAGCAGGCAAGGTTTTGTTACATGTAGTTGGTAAAAACCACCAAGTATAGGCCTGGCATGGTGGCTCACACCTGTAATCCCAGCACTCTGGGAGGCTGAGGTGGGAGGATCACTTGAGGCCAGGAGTTTGAGACCAGCCTGAGCAAGAGTGAGACCCCATCTCTACAAAAAACCCCAGAAAAATCAGCCAAGTGTTCTGGTGCATGCCTGTAGTCCCAGTCTGGGAGGCTGAGGCAAAAGAAGATCACTTGAGCCCAGGAGTTTGAGGTTGCAGAGAGCCAGGATGATGCCATGACACTCTAGCCTGGGTGACAGAGCTTGTTTGTTTGTCTCAAAAACAAACAAACAAAAACCCTGTGGAGTATAGTGTGTATTTCCAAGACTCATGGGACATTTTTGACCAAAGATCCCACATGATCCTCTAGAGGCAGGGACTCCTCACCCAGAGGGAAATTTTCACCTAGATGTTATTCATGGAGTCAGGATTCAGAAATGTGTTTGGGGAGAGAATCCAGATTGGTGTCTTGGTGTGCTTTCACAATGGCCAAGTTTCTTTCCCTTCCTCCTGGGAGGGCGTGAGGGAAGACAGTCCCTCTGAACTCCTTGAGCTCTTGTCTCCAGTCCCCTGATGATCGTTCTCCTGACAGGGAAAAGGCCTTCAAGGCTGAGGAGCTAGCATGACCCTAACTTTAGATTTCCTCTCCAAGTAGTTCAGGTAATTAGGAAAGGAAAATAATTATAAGCCAACTCTGTTCTCCAGGGTATGAGCTTAGAATAATTCCACTGAATAGTTAAAACTTTGTAATATGTCTTGAGGGAATAAAACCCTAAGGGATAAAGTAAGTAGTGGTAGATAAATACAGACAAAGGGGGACCTTGTTGTCCTATCTGTAGGCAGCAAGATGATGATGAAGTAAAAGTAACTGAATTAATGAATATATGTCAGCATGATGTCCCACCATTCGTTAAACATTTACTGAATGTCAAATTTATGCTAGACCTAAAAAAAGTCCCTGTGTTTGGGAAGCTTACAGTGAAGTGGGAGGAGGAAGAATTAGTTTTAAATTTGAAGTGTTGTAAGTGAAACAAACGGGTGTTGAGATAGAAAATGTTGGGGTGAGAGGACCTATATAAATAGGGTGGTGAGGGAAGACTTCCCTGAAGAATGACCAGCTGATACCTGAAGAACGAGCTGAACTCATCACAGGCACAACTGGGGAAAAGGCAACTCTCCAGAGGAAAAACCAGCATAGAGTGTCCCAGAACCGGAAAGGAGGACAGTGTAGCTGGAGGGTGGTGGGTGAGGGCCATGGACAGGAGCTGCTGCTGGACAGCTAGCTTGGAACCAACTTGGGGGGTCTCTCTTAGACAATCAAAGACCTCAGAATCACCAAAGGACATTGAGGGTTAAGGGAAGGCACTTGGGTTTTATTTGAAGATCAAAGGGAAGCTACTAACGAGTTTTTTTAGACGGGGATGTGATCAGGGTCAATTACATTTTATAAAGATCACTCTGGCTGCTGTGTGGAGGATGGGTTGGAGGTGAGTAAAAAAGAGGCCTTGGGAGTGGGTGAGGGGACCACAGCCATTCATGCTGGAAACCCAAACAAGGTGGGATCAGTGGAGGTGGAGAGAAGAGGTTGATGTTGAGATATACTTTTAGGGGAAAATACTTAGAGGTTAAATTGATATGTTCTTTTCAAAAACGACAGAGGCTCTGTAAAGTTGAATGTCACCTTGAATCACTGAAGGTTCCTGTGCCACCTCTTCTCCCACAAGAGACTTACGGGCACCTTGGAGTCTGTTTGGGAATCTCCCTTGGAAAGATGAATGACCTTGGGCTCACTAAAGGATATTTCCTTCGAAGGCTTCCAAGCAACCCTGAAGGCAGCCTCCCTAAAGAAGAGTTGGTGAGTGGCAGCTTCTGGAATGTGAGCATGGGCACAGCAGCTCCTGTGGCCAGAGAAGCCCACATATTTCTTTGAGATGTGATGTGGGAAGTCGCTGGTGTTGAAAAGGTAAGGCTGAGTGGATGCTGGGGCAGAGAGGGCACTGAAGGGTCTGCTATACCCCCTTTTGGATCACAAAGTAGTCCAAATTCTTCTTGGGTGTGTGTGGGGTCCACAGCTTTTCAGAGGGAGGCCTGCAAGGGAGGATGGGCGAGCATGACACTGGCTTCAACGTGTTGACAACTGTCACACGCTCAGATTTACTGTGTTAACTCTAGAGGCAGAAGTTGGGATACTTTTAATCCAAGACAGGGAGACATCTTGCTCTGACCGTACGGCAAGGCGAGACCAGTATGAGTGGGCTTCACTCAGAGAATAAATAAGTCAAAACTAGCCTATACACGGGTTGGACACTGGGTTGAACGAGATTTCAATGTCTAATTTCCTGTTCCTGTTGCAACAGTAAAAGTGGAATCGGAATGAGCCCTAGGCCACATTCAGCCCAGGGGATGCCAGGCCCTGTCCAGCAAGCTTCAGGATCAGTTTTTAGGTAAATCTGAGGCCAAAGTCAGTTAGAAGCTGGAGTAAGTCATGAAAATTAGGATTGGTAGCTGTAAACTCAGAGAAATGTTTATGGATAGAGTTGTGTTTCTTTGGGCTTTCTTGGGAGGCCTGGGACCTACTCTGTCTTCACTGACCCTAATAATTAAATGACCTATGTAACAGTGAGAGAATCTGCTCCCCAAACAGTAAGTGCTTTGCCCTGGGTGTTTTTAAAGTAAAGCTTGGATAACATCTTTTAACATCTTTCTGTGGCAAATTCTGTGATTAGGGCAATCCCCCCGACTCCCACCAATGGGGTCTTGCTATGTTGCCGAGGCTGGACTTGAACTCCTGGGCTCAAGCAATCCTCCTGTCTCAGCCTGCTGAGTATCTGGGGCTACAGACATGCACCACTATTCCTGGCAGAGCATTTTTTTTTTCCCCCAGGGATGTTAAAGCACATCTAGGGTATTTGTTTCCCAAAGGAAAGTTGTGAACTCCAAGAATTCTTCACCTCACAACAAGTGAGAGGAGATAATTTTTTTTTTTTTTTTTTTTTGAGACAGAGTCTCACTATGTTGCCTGGGCTAGAGTGCCGTGGCGTCATCCTAGCTCACAGCAACCTCAAACTCCTGGGCTCGAGGGATCCTCCTGCCTCAGCCTCCCGAGTAGCTGGGACTACAGGCATGCGCCACCATGCCCGGCTAGTTTTTTTTTTTTTATATATATTTTCAGTTGTCCAATTAATTTCTTTCTAATTTTAGTAGAAACGGGGTCTCACTCTTGCTCAGGCTGGTTTCGAACTCCTGAGCTCAAACAATCCGCCCGCCTCGGTCTCCCAAAGAGCTAGGATTACAGGCGTGAGCCACCGCGCCCGGCCGAGAGGAGATAATTTTGAGTAGGCGGCATAGAGCCACTCTTTATCTTCCCCTCATACCCCAACAGGTCTTTCAAGTAAGTCTGTATCCCATGGGCACAGTTAAAATAGTTGTCTCTGGAGACAGGTTGGGAATTTTCCCACCAAATTTGGGAACCTGCTATAGATGGTGTGAACTCTCATAGCATTTTCATGCCGATAGGAAGTTGTTGGCACCTGAATGAGCAGCACCAGGTAGTACCCTGCAGCCTCCTGGGGGAATTCTCACCTAACATAGCACAGGCCAGGAGCCTGCATGAGGTCAGTTCAGGCCTGGTTATGGGCAAAGCTGTATAGTTGGCTAAAATCATCTTTTGGTCTCTCTTCCTCCCCTGAGTCTACATCCCCTCCGGATTCTTTCCTGCCACCACCTCCATGCTGCCCTCAAGTTGAGCAGCGCTGTATGTTGGAAGGTGCGCACTAGACCTGGAATTGAAAGTTCTAGGTTCAAGTTCTGACTCTGCCTCCTGTCAACAGCTGTGTGATCATAGGCATGTTCTTTTAACCTCTGAGATTCTCAGCCTCCCCTATGGAGAATGGGGTTCATAATATGACATACGGCAACTCGAACAGCTGTTATGAGTCTCAAATGCTATAATGCTTGTGTAAGTGCTTTTTATTTATTTATTTATTTTTTGAGACAGAGTCTCACTCTCTTGCCTGGGGCGAGTGCCGTGGCATCAGCCTAGCTCACAGCAACCTCAAACTCCTGGGCTCAA
>NW_012148618.1:787776-788316 GCF_000956105.1 Propithecus coquereli
TGCACGTTTTTGAACTTTATATAAATGGCATAAAATTGCGTATATTGTTTTATGACTGCAGCATCATGATCCTGACAGTCATCCATGTTAAAGTGTGTGGCTATGGTTCATTCATTTTTGTGGCTGTACAGTATTCCATTGAGTAAAAAAATGATTTTGTGGATAGACATTTGGATTATTTTCAGATACCTCCCCCATTTCTAGCATTGCTATGAGTTTTCTTGGACACATGCACAAGAGTTTCTTCAGAGTATATGCCTACAAGTGGCTTTACTAGTTTGTGTGTTATGCATATTTTCAACTTTATTAGATAATGTAAAATTGCACCAATTTATTCTCTCACTAGCAATTTATAGGGTTCTGTATTTTTTGCCAGTACTTGGTATGTGAGACTTTAATATTTTGCCATTCAGGTGATTGTGTAGTGGTATTTAATTGTGGTTTTAATGTACATTTCCCTTATTACTAATAAGATTGAACATATTTTCACTTGTTTATTGGCCATTTTTTTGAGCATTTTAAAAATTAGGTTGCTTGTCT
>NW_012148618.1:791480-792225 GCF_000956105.1 Propithecus coquereli
ATGGTGTGAGGGAGGGATCCAATTGTGTTTTTTCTTCTTTAGATAATAAATGGTCTCAGCACTCCTTTTTCTACTATTTTTTATTACTAGCTGTATCCTAAATTAAGTGTCTGTAAATGCTTATGTATGTTTCTGCGTTTTGTATTCTGTTCCATTGGTCTATTTGTCTATCTCTGCACCAATATTACACTCACTTAGTCACATTGGCATTACTAACATGACTAAGTCAAGATTTAAATATTAAATAAATATTTTCTAACAGGTCATATTTACTTACTTTTTTTTTTAGGGCTATCCTTGGTTCATTGCTCTTTCATATAAATTTCAAAAAACTTCAAATAAAGTTTTTTGAAAATGCCTTTTGAGATTTTGATTG
The DNA here is from genome assembly GCF_000956105.1 of Propithecus coquereli. NCBI lineage: Eukaryota > Metazoa > Chordata > Mammalia > Primates > Indriidae > Propithecus > Propithecus coquereli. The sequence goes on from NW_012148618.1 coordinate 791,857, forward strand.
AAAATGTATTGAATCTATAGCTAACTTTATAAAAGGAGTTGGGCAAAATAGAATTACCATATGACCCAGCATATGGGTATGTATCCAAAGGATGGGAATTGACTATACTGAAAAGATATCTGCACTCCCATGTTTATTGTAGCACTATTCACAATAGGCAAGACATGGAATCAACCTAAGTGTCCATCAGTGGATGAATGGACAAAGAAATCATGGTACATATACACAATGGAATATTATATAGCCACAAAAAGAATGAAATCTTGCCATTTGAAACAACGTGGATGGAACTGGAGAACATTATGTTAAGTGAAATAAGCCAATCACAGAAAGACAAATCTTGCATATTCTCACCCATATGTGGGAGCT
>NW_012148618.1:794135-801336 GCF_000956105.1 Propithecus coquereli
GTGCCTGGCCTCTTTCAGTTTTTTTGATGTAGGCATTTAAGGCTATGAATTTTCCCATTAGAACTGTTTTTGCTGAATCCCACAGATTTTGATAACTTATGTCCCTTTGTCATTTAGTTCAAGGAATCTTTTTATTTCCACCTTAATTTCCTCCTTGATCCAATAATTGTTCAGCAGCAGGTTGTTTAATTTTTATGACTTCGTGTAGAATTGAGTGTTTCTGTTGGAGTTGATTTCTAATTTTATTCCACTGTGGTCAGAGAAGATACATGGAATAATTTCCATTTTTTTGAATTTGTTGAAACATTTTTTTTTGGCCTAAGATGTGATCTATCTTAGGAATGTTCCATGTGCTAATGATCAGTAGGTTTCAGGTAAAATATTCTTTAAATGTCTGTTAGGCCCATCTGCTCTAGAGTCCAAGGTAAGTCCCGTGTTTCTTTATTTATTTTCTGCTTTCAGGATCTGTCCCGTTCTGTCAGTGGGGTGTTGAAGTCCTTGGCTATTATGATGCTTCTGTTTTTCTCTTTGTTTAGATATAATATGGTTTGCTTTACGAATCTGGGCACACCTGTGTTAGGTGCATAAATGTTTAGGATTGTTATATCTTCTTGTTGAATTGCTCCCTTTATTATTATACAGTGACCATCTTTGTCTTTCTTTATTATTGTTGATTTGAAGTCAATGTTATCTGATATGAGAATGGCTATGCCTGCTTTCTTTTGATTTCCATTTGCATGAAATATTGTTTTCCATCCCTTCACTTTGAGTCTGAGTGAGTCTTTGTGGGTTAGATGTGTTTCCTGGAGACAGCAGATACTTGGCCTGTATTTTTTTTATCCAATCAGTCAGCCTATGTCTCTTGAGTGGGGAATGGAAGCCTTTCACATTTATTTAAGACTTAATAAGTAGGATACATTTCTGTTCATCTTGTTGAGTAGAACCTTGTTGCTTTGTTTTACCTCTTGAGCCATTATTTTACATGGGCTCTGAGCTTTAGCTTTTGGGTGATTTTATACTGGTGGATTTCTACTGTGCTAATCAATGTATAATGCAGATCAGAGTACTTCCTGCAGGGCAGGTCTGGTCTTAACAAATTCCTCCAGTGTTTGCTTGTCTGAAAAAGTCATTATTTTTCCCTCAAATAAGAAACTTAATTTCTTAGGATACAAAATTCTAGGCTGGCCATTATTCTGTTTAAGAAGACTGAGATGGGGCCCCAATCCCTTCTGGCTTGTAAGGTCTCAGTTGAGAAGTCTACAGTTAGCCTGATGGGTTTTCCTTTGTAAGTTACCAGATGCTTTCGCCTTATGGCTTGCAGGAGTTCCTCCTTTATGTTAACTTTGGCTAGTCTGATGACTATGTGTTGTGATAATTGCCTCTTTGCTATGAATCTCCCAGGTGTTTGTTGAGCTTCTTATACCTGGACATCTAAATTCCTAGCAAGCCCAGGGAAGTTTTCCTTAATTATTCACTCAAATAGGTTTTCCAGCCCTTGTGTGTTTTCTTCTTCACCCCAAGGGATGCTTATAATTCTTACATTTGGCCTCATTACATAATCCTGTATTTCTTGTAGGCTTTGTTCCTTCCTCTTAATTATCTGTTCTTTATTTTTGACTGACTTGTTTAATTCAAAGATGTTATCTTCAAGTTCTAGGAGTCCTTCTTGTGCTTGGTCTAGTCCATTCTTAAGACTTTCCACTGTATTTTGTATTTCCTTGATGAATTTTTCATTTCCAGAAGTTCTATTTGATTTTTTAAAAATAATTTGAGTTCTTTAGTGAATTTTTCATTCATTTCCTGAAATTTTTTGTGGTTTCTTTGTATTGGTTTCCCATTTTCTCTTCGAATTTGTTGAGCTAACTTATAATCCATATTTGGAATTCTTTATCTGTCATTTCAATATTCTGATTTTGGTTGGTATCTATTGCTAGAGAGGTGGTGTTCCCTTTTGGGGGTGACCTTTGCTGTGATTCTTCATACTTCTGGGGTTCTTTCACAGATTCCTTCTTATCTGCAGGAGCTGTTGCATGTTATTTTTGGATTTTCTTTTGTTTACATAGGGCTTATTCCCCTCCCCTCACTTGTATGGGTGTTTTTGTAGCGTATGTTGTGTAAGAACCTTTGGCTTTGCTTGTGGGTGCTTTGATGGTGATGTAGGTTCTGGATGGATGCCTTGGTTATAGATATCCTCGGTGTGGTGGTTTTCTTAGTTGCTAGTTGTTGGTAGGCTGTAGGAGTGGTGAGCTATGTTGGGGTATACTTTAAAATAACTAAAAGAGTGATATTGGAATGTTCCTAATACAAAGAAATGTTAAATGCCTCAGGTGATGGATACCCTAGTTATCTTGATTTGATTAATTCACCTTGCATGCCTGTATCAAAACATCACATGTACCCTATAAAGATATACAACTATTATGTACCCATAATAATTAAAAATAAAAAGTTAAAAAAAGTCAAAAGTAGAAAAAAAATGAGTTGAGGAATGTCCCTTATTTTATTTTTTTTTCTGTTTTCTTTCTCTTCTCTGGAATAGCTGGATAAGAATAGAATAATATTTTAATTATTGGTTGCTACTGACATTGAGTGGCTTACAACAACCGTTATTTATTTTGTTTACAAATCTATAATTTGGGCAAGGCTTGGTGGGCCAGCTTGTTTCTCCTCCAGGTGGTGACAGCTGGGGCAGCTCAAAGGCTGGGGCAGGGGAAGGGGGAGCTGGAGTCATCTCATAGCTTGTTTACTTATATGCTTGGCAATTGATGATGGTTGTTGGCTAGGACCTCAGTGAGGCTGTTGGCTGCATACTACATGTACCCTCTCCATGTGGCTGCTTGGCTTCCTCTCAGAATAGTGGCTGGCTTCCAAGAGCAAGCATTCCCAAGAGACAGGGAATAGAAGCAGCCGGTCTCTTAAGGTCTGGGCCTGGCATTGGCACAGTGTCACATCTGCTGTATTCTATTGGTCAAGTAATCACAGAGCCCAGATTCAAGGGGAGAGGATGTGAAATAGAGCCTACTTCTTGGTAGGAGGAGAGCCATAGAATTTGGGGGCTACTTAAAAAAATTCTACAAACAATCCAATCCTTGAATGCTTTGGTAACGCCTTTAAAACTGAGTTTGGTCTTTTCTTTGTGGGAATTTTAATCACAGATTCAACTTCTTTAATTATTTTAAGACCAATCAAATTTCCTATTTCTTCTTGAGTCAATTTTGGAAAGTTATATTTTTCTAGGAATATGTCCTTTTAAATAAAATTTTCAAATTTATGCACCAGACTCATTGACTATAATATTCTTTTATGATCTTTTAAATCTCTGCACCATCTGTTATGTTTCATTTTATTCCTTTTAAATTATTTTCTCGATCATTTTGTCAGAAGTTTTCAATTTTGTCTTTTTAAAGAACTGACTTTTGGCTTTGTTGCTTTATTCTCTCTCTTTTCTATTTAATTTCTAGTCTTTTTTATTATTTTATTTTTCTCTTTCTGTGTTTTTTTATGATCTCCTTTTTTCTCATTTCTTTAGCAGGATGGTAACCTCACTAATTTCCATCTTTTTTCTTTTCTTAAATAAATGTTTTAATTTATAAGTGTCCCTTTACGTTCTGCTTTAGCTATATCCTGCAAGATTTTATGTAGATAGTGTTTTTATTATTGTTCAGCTTAATAAGTTTTCTAACTTCTAATTTAGTACTCTTTGGCCCATGAAGTAGTTAGAAGTATTTAAAAAATTTCTAAATGTATGACATTCTTTAGTTATCTTTTTGCTGTTGATTTCTTAATTTTATAGCAATAAGAGAATATAGTCTGTATAATGCCAATTTGATTTGTTAAAAAATGTCATGTCAATGTCTTGGCCTTGTATGTGGTCAATCAACTTTTATAAATGTTTCGAATGTTTTATTTTTATTTTTAGAGACAGGATCTTGCTATGTTGCCCAGGCTGGTCTTGAACTCATGGGCTCAAGTGATTCTCCTGCCTCAGCCTCCCAATTATAGATGGGACTGCAGGTGTACACCACCATGCCCAGCCAGATATGCTTTAAAAGAATATGTATTTTTCAGTTGTTGTATGGTGTTCTTTATACATCCATTAGATCAAGCTTGATAGTTGTATTATTTATTTTTATCTGCCTCAGCTGTCAATAACTAAATTAATCATGTGAAATATTCCATTACAGTGATCGTTTTGTCAATATTTCCTTTTGATCCTATCAATTCTTGCTTTACTTCATTTGCAGCTATGTTATTCAGTAAATTGAACTTTGCATCATTAAGCAATGATCCTCCTCACCTTTGTAATGCTATTTTTGGCCTTAAAGTCTATTTTACCTAATGTTAATAAAGGCATGCCAACTTTTTTTTTTTGAGACAGAGTCTCGCTCAGTTGCCTCAACGAAAGTGCAGTGGCATCATTGTACCTCACTGAAACCTCAAACCCATGGGCTCAAGCTATCCTTCTGCCTCAGCCTCCTGAGTAGCTGAGACTACAGGTGTGTGCCACCATGCCTGGCTAATTTTTCTACTTTTTGTAGATATGGGGGTCTCGCTATTACTAAGGCTGGTCTCAAACTCCTAAGCTCAAGCAATCCTCCTGCCTTGGCTCCCAGAGTGCTAGGATCACAGGCGTGAGCCACTGCGCCTGGCCTGAAGAGCTATTTTTTTAAAGGAATGTTAGTTGAATTTTATCATGTTTTTTTCTGCATCTGTTGAGATGGTCACATGATTTTTCTTTATTCTGTTGATGTGGTGAGTTATGCTGATAGATTTTCAAATATTAAACCAGCCTGGCATTCCTGGAATAAGTTCGACTTGGTCATGGTGTATTATTTTTCTTATGTATCATTTCATTCAGTTTGCTGATGTTTAGGATTTTTGCATTTTTGTGAGAAGGATTAGTTTGTAATTTTTCTTTATTATGAAATCCTTTTCAGTTTTGGCATCAAGGTTTTGTTAGCCTCATAGAGTGATTTGGAAAGTGGTTGTTACTTTTCTCAGGCCTATATTCTCCTAGCTTCAAGTCTAGTAGAGAGAGTGCCTCTCTTCCATCAATTCCCATAAATATTTCTGAATTGAGATTCATTTGGTCTCACTGGTGTGATTTTAATCAAGTGGCTTCCCTAAGCCAGTAACCATGGCCATGCTCTGATTGCTTGAAGATGAAGTCAGCAGTGCCCTAGCTATGGGGACAGAGAATGGAGAGGCTTTCCTGAGAAAAATCAGGGTCCTTTTCCACTGTATTTTGTATTTCCTTGATGAATTTTTCATTTCCAGAAGTTCTATTTGATTTTTTAAAAATAATTTGAGTTCTTTAGTGAATTTTTCATTCATTTCCTGAAATTTTTTGTGGTTTCTTTGTATTGGTTTCCCATTTTCTCTTCGAATTTGTTGAGCTAACTTATAATCCATATTTGGAATTCTTTATCTGTCATTTCAATATTCTGATTTTGGTTGGTATCTATTGCTAGAGAGGTGGTGTTCCCTTTTGGGGGTGACCTTTGCTGTGATTCTTCATACTTCTGGGGTTCTTTCACAGATTCCTTCTTATCTGCAGGAGCTGTTGCATGTTATTTTTGGATTTTCTTTTGTTTACATAGGGCTTATTCCCCTCCCCTCACTTGTATGGGTGTTTTTGTAGCGTATGTTGTGTAAGAACCTTTGGCTTTGCTTGTGGGTGCTTTGATGGTGATGTAGGTTCTGGATGGATGCCTTGGTTATAGATATCCTCGGTGTGGTGGTTTTCTTAGTTGCTAGTTGTTGGTAGGCTGTAGGAGTGGTGAGCTATGTTGGGGTATACTTTAAAATAACTAAAAGAGTGATATTGGAATGTTCCTAATACAAAGAAATGTTAAATGCCTCAGGTGATGGATACCCTAGTTATCTTGATTTGATTAATTCACCTTGCATGCCTGTATCAAAACATCACATGTACCCTATAAAGATATACAACTATTATGTACCCATAATAATTAAAAATAAAAAGTTAAAAAAAGTCAAAAGTAGAAAAAAAATGAGTTGAGGAATGTCCCTTATTTTATTTTTTTTTCTGTTTTCTTTCTCTTCTCTGGAATAGCTGGATAAGAATAGAATAATATTTTAATTATTGGTTGCTACTGACATTGAGTGGCTTACAACAACCATTATTTATTTTGTTTACAAATCTATAATTTGGGCAAGGCTTGGTGGGCCAGCTTGTTTCTCCTCCAGGTGGTGACAGCTGGGGCAGCTCAAAGGCTGGGGCAGGGGAAGGGGGAGCTGGAGTCATCTCATAGCTTGTTTACTTATATGCTTGGCAATTGATGATGGTTGTTGGCTAGGACCTCAGTGAGGCTGTTGGCTGCATACTACATGTACCCTCTCCATGTGGCTGCTTGGCTTCCTCTCAGAATAGTGGCTGGCTTCCAAGAGCAAGCATTCCCAAGAGACAGGGAATAGAAGCAGCCGGTCTCTTAAGGTCTGGGCCTGGCATTGGCACAGTGTCACATCTGCTGTATTCTATTGGTCAAGTAATCACAGAGCCCAGATTCAAGGGGAGAGGATGTGAAATAGAGCCTACTTCTTGGTAGGAGGAGAGCCATAGAATTTGGGGGCTACTTAAAAAAATTCTACAAACAATCCAATCCTTGAATGCTTTGGTAACGCCTTTAAAACTGAGTTTGGTCTTTTCTTTGTGGGAATTTTAATCACAGATTCAACTTCTTTAATTATTTTAAGACCAATCAAATTTCCTATTTCTTCTTGAGTCAATTTTGGAAAGTTATATTTTTCTAGGAATATGTCCTTTTAAATAAAATTTTCAAATTTATGCACCAGACTCATTGACTATAATATTCTTTTATGATCTTTTAAATCTCTGCAACATCTGTTATGTTTCATTTTATTCCTTTTAAATTATTTTCTCGATCATTTTGTCAGAAGTTTTCAATTTTGTCTTTTTAAAGAACTGACTTTTGGCTTTGTTGCTTTATTCTCTCTCTTTTCTATTTAATTTCTAGTCTTTTTTATTATTTTATTTTTCTCTTTCTGTGTTTTTTTATGATCTCCTTTTTTCTCATTTCTTTAGCAGGATGGTAACCTCACTAATTTCCATCTTTTTTCTTTTCTTAAATAAATGTTTTAATTTATAAGTGTCCCTTTACGTTCTGCTTTAGCTATATCCTGCAAGATTTTATGTAGATAGTGTTTTTATTATTGTTCA
>NW_012148618.1:804951-811345 GCF_000956105.1 Propithecus coquereli
AATTTCTTTCTATTTTTAGTAGAGATGGGGTCTCGCTCTTGCTCAGGCTGGTCTCGAACTCCTGAGCTCAACAATCCACCCGCCTCGGCCTCCCAGAGTGCTAGGATTATAGGCATGAGCCACCGCGCCCGGCCTTGAATTTATCTTTATAGGTTTTAATTACACATAAACATTTAAGGCATGTGTCACTTTTATATTGTTCTTCTATTTTAACCTCTTTCCTACCCCCACCCCCAAATAGCCAATCAAGTACTAGTCCCAATCTTTTTGGAAGGAAGTCTTCTGTGGTTAGCCAATGGTCTTGGCATCATTTATTGAACTGATCTTCTTTACTTACTTATTAGAAACTCTATTTTTATCATCTGTTAGATACTTATATATATAGTGCAGTATTTTTCCAGGCTATCTATTCAGTCTCACTGTTCGATTTGTTAGTTGTTGACTGAAGTGCTTTAATATCTGATAGTTTTCTTTTGTTCCGCATTTCTTGGTTATTCCACTTTATTAATTTTACATACGATATTTCTGAAGTTTATCATAAATATGTTCTTGTTGAGGATATATATTATCAATTTTAAAAGGTTCTAGCAAGGAAGGAATGCTAAGTTTATTATTATAATCTTAAAATAAGGCAAGATTGAGGAACTCAGATATAGGCTAGGGTTAGAAACATCAAGAAATACCATACATACTAGTGGTATACTGAACTTTCTGTACTCTCCGAACAAGAGTGAATGGACCAATAATAATACAAGTAAGAAACTACTATAGATTGGAAAATATGATAAAAACTGTCTGTGAGGGAATAGTCCATGGAGGTCAGACAGGAGCTTCATTTGCGGAGGTGCAGGCCGGGAGGCAACTTTTCCTCTCTCTCAGGTCTGGCTCATCTTTGTGAGAGGAGCTTGCTCACCTGCTCCCTAAACACCTGCTTCACTTGTTTGTTTCTCAGGGTGTAGATGAAGGGGTTGAGCATCGGGGTTACCACGGTGTTGAGCAATGCCACCACCTTGTTGCTGTCCTCCCCCTGGCCACCCTTGCCTGACCGGACGTACATGAAGATGCAGCTGCCATAGAAGAGAGACACAACAATGATGTGGGAGGAGCAGGCTGAGAAGGCTTTCTGCCTCTCCTTGGCTGAGGGGATGTGCAGGATGGTGTGGAGGATGTGGCCATAGCAGGTGGCCGTCACAAACAGAGTGCCCAGTAAGCTGAAGTTGGCTACAACAAAACCCAGAAGCTCTATCAGAGTTGTGTCTGCACATATGAGTTCCAGGAGTGGAAAGTTGTCACAGAAGAAATGATTGATGACATTGGGGCCACAAAATGGCTGCTGAAATATGATGAAGCTTGGAACAATGATGAGAAGGAATCCTGTCATCCATGAACAGAGCACCAGCTGGACACAGACCCTTTTGCTCATGATGGTGGCATAACGCAAGGGGTTACATATGGCCATGTACCTGTCAAAGGACATCACTGCCAATAGGAGGAACTCTGTGGTGCCCAGGAAGAAATAGAGGAAACTTTGTAGGAAGCAGCCTGGGAGGGAGATGGTTTTGTATCCTGTGAGGATGTTGGTCAGCATCTTGGGGAAAATGACTGAGGTGAACCAGATCTCCAGGACAGCAAAGTTGCGGAGGAAGTAGTACATGGGGGTGTGGAGACGCCTGTCCATGAGGGTGATGACCACGATGAGAAGGTTCCCCAGCAGTGTGAGGAGGTAGGTCAGGAGGAGCCCCAGGAAGATGAGCATCTGCAGCTCACAGGCGTCCGAGAGCCCCAGCAGGACAAACTCGGTGACAGTGGTGCAGTTCCCCATGGCTCCTCTGACCTCTGCTGGGGACAGCCCATCAAAGGTGTTCAGCTCAGGAGTCGTGATGTTAGGGGTCTGAGAACAACCTGAAACTGAAAGGAAAGAGGGACGAGTGCTGCATTTCGGGCTGAAGGAGTCCTTTATTTCTGTGAAGGACATATCTTCCCACCGCTGACTGCTCAGGCTTATTTGCAGAGCCTCTGGGGATGTCTGTCTCATGTTCGGTCTCTGGTGTATCTGTGTGTTTAGAGGAGAAAGGAGTAGTGTGCAGGGTGGCCTAAGTAAGACACAGAACCAAAAATTAGCCTTTCTTACTTTTCTTAACCAAAACTTTTATTTCTTATTCCTCAATAGATTCTGCTGTCCCTAGTAATAAAGCTTGCTTTTAATACCTTTTGTTCTTATGCTTACTTCAATATTGGGTCTTTATCCACAAACAGTTTATATTTGAGGATGTTGCTGTTTCAAGATTATCTGAATCTTTGGGACAGGTGCAGTGGCTCATGCCTGTAATCCTAGCACTCTGGGAGGCCAAGGCGGGAGGATCACTTGAGGTCAGGAGTTCAGGACCAGCTTAAGCAAGAGCAAGACCCTGTCTCTACTAAAAATAGAAAATAAAAAAAAAAATAGAAAATAAATTAACCGGGCATGGTGGCCCATGTCTGTAGTCCTAGCTACTTGGGAGGCTGAGGCAGATTGCTTGAGCCAGGAGTTTTAGGTTGCTGTGAGCTAGGCTGACACCACAGCACTCTAGCCTGGAAAACAAAGGGGAATTCAAAAAAAAAAAAAAAAAAAAATTATCCAAATATTTGATGCCTTTCACTAGTATCTGGATTAATAAAAAAGGATAGAGGAAATCTATGAGAGAAAAATACAATTCTCACAAATCAAATAAAGAAAATCCAAGTAATATCTGCATAAATCAAATTTCCTTACTGGGGGTTTGATATTCAATGTTCTTAATGATCTGTTCCCACATGATATTTCCAGATTCTTCTCTTATTACATCCTCCCACAAATCCTGAACTCTAGATACAATAGTCCCTTTGCAATATTTTGATTCTTTGTCCATTTCACACACCCATGCATTTGCACACAGCATTCTTTTGGTTTGGAATCATCTATCTTTCAAATCCTATTTATCCTTTAAGTCTCTCCCAATAACTGCTGTCTTTTCTATGAAGCCTTCTCTGCTAAATGGATGAATCTTTTCTCTGTGTCTCTCATAATTTTATATCTCATTTTATTTTGATTATATTTTTATAGTTGTTTTTGTCATTGAGTCAAAAAGTTCTTTATTAATCTTTGTATTTTCTATAGCATTTAGAACAAGTTTCTTGAAATAATCAGCTTTAACAGACATTTATTGAATGCGTGAATAACACCTCAAATGTGTGAGAGATGGATTTGGTGGGTGTTTGACATAGAAGAAGTTGAGGACATCATGTTATTTGTGTAGTATTTCCTAGGGGATGGCAACCTTGCAGGGTCAGCACGCCAAGTCGTTTTAAGTTGGTTCCTCTGAAGAGAGTTTGCTTTTCCTCATAAGAAGGTGGAGGCATCTCCCCACAACCATCCTCTAAAGGGAGATGCTCCATATTTGGGAGGGTCTGGAGTTTGAGTAGACAAAGGTCTTGTTGGGTCTGCTAGAGAGCGGCCAGCTGCCAGCAGCAAAAATCCCAAAAACCAAACCTCTTAAAAAGATTTTGCTTTAAAAGTCAGCATCCCTGGAAATTTCCTCCCGTAGGCATTATCGACTACTACCTTTGTTATCAGTTAAGAAGTATTTGCCAGTCACTGGAGAAGAAGACTGGAACCAGGTTAGGTACCTGGGAGGAAGAAGGTGCAGGAGAGGTGAGGGTATCAAGGGATGAAGTGTTATTAGCAGGGAGGATGAAATGGTAAACTTTATAAACTTTCCTTTTTTATGGTTTTGCCTCCTTTTTAGCACAGGCTGCACTATTCAGAGTCATTCCACAAACTACCTTTATCTCTAACATTTGCCGACAGTTATTTGCAGCCTAATCACTTGGTTCAAAGGTGAGCCTACGTGGTTGAGAAACTTACCTGGATCTTTCCAGAATAAAAGCAGCATCCAACATGAATGTACTACTCAGAAGCATCATTAGGAACTAATAGGATGAGTGTTATTTAGGCAAAGTCCTGTGTGGGAAACGAGGGGAGAAAGACAGGAACAGGGACTAAGGCGATGAAGAGCTAGGTGTGAGTGGGATGGAAGAAAAAGTCCCAGGTTCACACTGAGTCAGGAGCTTAGCACAGACACACCTGGAAAAGGCATCGTGATCAGCTCAAGGAGACAGCCCCCGGACAGGGCCTCTGATAAACTTGTATGTGTATATGTGTGTTTAAATTTCTAACCAGAGGTCACTAGCTGTGGGCCTTCCAGATACACAACGAAGTGGGCCACATTATGAATCCCAGGTATTACCGCCTTTATCCTACATGCTTGATGAGTGGAGGGGGAGACTTACCTGGCAGCCTGAGAGCCAGGACATGGCTGTACCATCCGCTTCAGGCCACTCATTGTGTCAAGGGTCAGTCGTGTAGGGCCCAATGGGAAAGTATGCATGACCTGGAGGTTTGTCCTGCCATGGCTGGAACTTGTGCTCTTCTGAACGGTTCTAGGACACATAGAAGGAGGGTGAGATCTTCCCCTTCGATGGAAAAGTATTAGGAGTTTCACCCAGACTCCATGCTGTCCAGAGTTTTGCCTTTTCCAGTGGGGCAATTACTCAGAGCACAGGGTGGGACAGAGTTGTGCAAATCAGGCCAAAGTTCCTCGGTGAGAGTGAGCCATGTACTGGCATTGACCTGGATGGTGGGGCTAAAGTTACAAATGAGACCCAGTGCCTGTCATTGATGTGCCAGACCTTATAATGAAATACGAAAACAAGTGGCAGTAAGAGGAAGGTTTGAGGAAGCTGCTGCTGCCCTGCCATCCCCTGAGGTGCCAAGGTGGAAATTACCTGGCAGGTCCAGGGTCAGGTGTCTACCACCCCTCTGAGAAAGTCCCAGTCAGGCCATTCTAGATACACTTCTCACAGGATTGCAGGAGACAACTGGTTCCCATGGGTATTTCTTGAGGTTGCAGTATTGCCTGTGGGCTCTGAATGCAGGTCTTATACTGTTGGTGTGAGATCTGCATCTTTCATAAATTTGGTGGCGTTCTCTAAGAACACCTGTCCTTTTCCAAAACTTCTGGAATGGCCAGATGTGTTTCCTGAGTCACTTAGAGTAGAATGATTTCTTTGGACTTTGTCATCATTCAGCTCAAAGGGTCTGAAGAGTCCAGAGAGTTTCAAAATCTTCCATTTTCAGCAAGCTCATCCTGGAGAAAGCCTTGGAAAATTATAGTTATCATTTGGAGTAGTATTTCTTCATCTTCCTCTTGGCTTAATGGGGCGATTCTGACTGATACAGATTTTATTTCATCCTTACATGGGCCCAGTCTCTCTGAGATGCTGTTTCTTCTGTGGACAACGGGGCCCTAGGATACAGTGGGTAAGCTACTCCTGGAATAAACACATCTCTTTGTGGAGGTGACCTCAGGGCTGAAAGATTTGGGTTGCAGCTTTGTTTTCTTAAGGGATCTGTTTGTCTCTCTAGTTTGATGGGGCTTGGGATCTCCGGAGAATTAGTATAATGAGCCTCACTCAGCCTCTTTCCAACTCTCTTGGCTGTTACTTACTACAACTTTGCAAACAAAAGTTTCTGTTGTTTGTTCAGATCAAGAATAACAGCTTCTTTTAGTTAAAGAAGTAAATCCAATTATGCCTCCAAAATAGGGGACTCCTGTCTAATATTAGGCAGTCCCATCAGTATGGAGATATAAGGAAACATCACAAGTGATATAGAACTTTGGCCAGTCCTGTCCTGACTCTACCCCATGGGGCTGGGAGATGGTAGCAGATGGGGTCCTTGGGGGAAGGGACAAAATGGAAGGAGATGAGAAAGCTGGAATTAAGTATTTTTCTTTGCTTAAAAATGTAAAAGTATTTGGTAATCAAAGATCACAAACCTATGTTCAAGGCATAGTTAAGAAAGTGGGAAAAAAGAATGAAATATATATAGGCTTGATTCTCAACCAGGCTACACAAATGGCCTTGTCAACAAGTTCTTGGTTATTCAATTTTCCGTACTGTTTATAAGAAAATTAAAGCAGATTATTATTTTTCAATAGACTTTATTTTTAGAGCAATTTTATGGTCACATAAAATTGAAAATTGAGTGGACAGTATAGAGATTTCCCATATACCCCCTGCACCTGCACATGCACAAGCAGATTATTTTTAATCTCATTTTATCCTCCTCATTAGAGGAGAAGCAAGTACTCCTCTAATATAGATAATTTGGAAACTCTAGTAAAATAAATGTTTTTTTAAGATCCATCACTCATGGCCCCAGCTCAATACCATTGATGCTTTGGTGAATTTTTGGTCATATTTTTTTTCCTATGCATTTCTTACATAGATGTGATCGTATTCTATATATCTTTGCTACTCAAAAAGCGGTCTGTAGGCCAGCAGCGTTGGAATCATTTCTATTAGAAATGTGGAA
>NW_012148618.1:814370-817172 GCF_000956105.1 Propithecus coquereli
GGCCTCCCAGAGTGCTATGATTACAGGCGTGAGCAACCGCGCCCGGCCCTGCCATCATTCTTTAGTGGTCTTAGATGTTGAATCTTCAAATGCTTTCTTCTTATCGGTGCTTTTCACATGCATGTAAACGTGAAAAAGTAGTTTTCCGTTTTAAATAATCTTCCTTTGATCCCAAATCTTCTAAAGGTTATTCCATCTCTATCCTTTGAGAGCTGAATTTCATTCAGTGGTTATTTTGTACTTATCAGGTTTCAGGCACTGGGCTAGGCCCTACAAAAAACAGTGGTGATCGAGCAAGGTGAACCACAGGCTCTTCCATGGAGTGTGTATAGTCTAATTCTTGGAAAGAGACTTGTACATTTTTTGCCCTCACTTTTGCATCTTCTATTCATTACTCATTCCTGGTGTCCCACAGAGTTTTGTCCTTAGTTTTTCTCATTCTCCCTTGGTGATCTCATCCATGCTTATACCTTCAGCTATTACCCCTGCATTGGTGACTCAATGTATATAATGAGCCCAGGCATCTCTGTTGAGCTTCAGAAACATCTATCCAGCTATTTACTGAAGATACCCACCTGTATGCATTCAAGTCAATGTTTTGAAACTGAATGAAGAATACACCACAAACCAATAAAGGTGGTACTTGTTGCAGGTGGTAGTTTGGGGTGGATAGGGACAGGGTGGATAGCATGACTTCTTACTATAAATCTTTTTATATAGTTAAAAAATCTGAACTGAGTGAACTTTCAAAAATAAAATGATTCATGAATGAAAAAATATGAATGCATCAATATTTCCTCCTGACTCCACCCCTGACCACTTCTGCCCAAACTTGCCCTTCTTCATCTGTTTCTGTTTGTGTGAATGGTGTCATCATTTTCTTGGTTACTCAAGCCAGAGTTTTGAGAGTTATCCTAGACTCTTTTCTCTCCTTCACTCTCCTACCTCAAGTTTTGTAATTTTGCCTCAAGAATATCTTGTGAATGAGTTTCTCCCTCCCTCCCTTTCCTCCCTCCCTCCTTTTCCTCCCTCCCTCCTTCCCCTTTTCTCCTTTCCTTCCTTCCTTCCTCCCTTTCCTCCCTCCCTCCCTCCCCTTTCCTTCCTTCCTTCCTTCCTTCCTTCCTTCCTTCCTTCCTTTTTAGAGAAGGTCTCTCTCTGTTGCCCAGGCTAGAGTGCAGTGGCATGATCACAGTTCACTGCAACCTCAAACTCCTGGCTCAAGCGATCCTCCTGCCTCAGCCTCTGGAGTAGCTGGGACTACAGACACAAGCCACCATGCCCAGTTAAGGTTTTTAAAAATTTTTTTGTAGAGACAGCGTTTTGCTATTGTCTAGGCTAGTCTCGGACTCCTGAGCTCAAGCGATCCTTCCACCTCTGCCTCCCGAAGTGCTAGGATTACAGGTGTGAGACACTGCCCCTGGCCTTGTGAATGAATTTCTACCTTTTTTCCATTCCCACTGCTATTGCCTTACCTTGGGCTCTTTTATCTGGATTTTAATATCCTTCTCAGTTTAGTTCTCCACATTCTGCTAGTGTGATCTTTGAAAACACAAAACAAATTATAATAATTTGCAACCTAAAATCATTTGTTGCCTCCAAATAACCTTCAGAGTGCATTGTAATCTTCCTAGCATGGTATCCTTTTGATCTTGGGTCCACCTACTGCTCCACTCTTTTCTCTCATCTTTCTTCCTTACTAACCTAGTCTCCAACCACACCACCTGTGTCTCTTGAAAATTATCATGTTCTCTTGGGTCTCCATGCCTTTACATATGCTGTTCTTCCTACTTGGAAAGCCTTTCCAATGTTGGCAAAAATCAGATTGAGTTTTCCATGGGGAAACTTTTCTGAATACTTCCCCCTTTTCTCCACCCAACCACATTTCTCTTGTCTACGTAAATAGCTCTGATGTTGCACTAAATGCTACATTATCACTGTTGGTTTTTTCCCTGTTATCTACTTACTAGCTGTGTGATCCTAGACAAATCCTGACATCAGGAATTGAATCATACTTTTCTTCATATTTCCAGCCTCAGGCATAGTACCCATGTGGTGATATCCCAGGTTTGAAATGTTAATCATTATTTTTTATGAGTACTTCTTATCGCTCCCATTTGGTTAGGGAGACTGGGAAAGAAATGTTGCAGAAGGCAGAGCAAAGCCATCTGAAGTTTAAGACTCATGGCCTGAAAAGAAACTTGATGAGTCAGAGAATGGCTTCTTACTTTCTGAGCTTCTGCACAGTAGGAGAAAGAGGAGAATTGAAGGGAGGTGAGGACAGTTCAGAGATAGTGGGTCCCTGGAAGGGGCACTGTACTTT
Source organism: Propithecus coquereli (assembly GCF_000956105.1). Lineage (NCBI taxonomy): Eukaryota > Metazoa > Chordata > Mammalia > Primates > Indriidae > Propithecus > Propithecus coquereli. The sequence goes on from NW_012148618.1 coordinate 816,691, forward strand.
GCCCTTTCCCAGCCCCAGTCTGACTCTGAAAGGGGAAATGACAGAGCCACACAAAGGGCTGTGAGTCTGAGAACAGAAAGCATTTGTGATTTGCTTTCTGGAAAGCGCTTTTGGGCAACGGCAATACCATAGAGAGAAGAGGCTGCGTGAGGTTTCTAGGCAGGTGGGACCTTCCAGAGCATTAAAGAGTTTTCTGCAACTCAGAGAGGTGCAAAAATAGAGTAACGAAGTCTAGAATGCTTGCGAAGGGTATAGTAGAAGCAGGGAGAGCTGCCCAAGCTTCAAGGACTGCACTGATGAGAATGAGGAATGATGCGCCAGCTACCTGTGTAGACAGACGACCCGGGGCAGGAAGGGAGGATGCCAGAGGACAGAGGGCAAAGGGCTGGATGCCTCCTTGCCTCCTCCCATCTTCCTCAGAACTCCAACACAGCTCTGAAGAAAAGTGTGCTTGTGGGAGACCCCAGAATTGACTGGGATTT
>NW_012148618.1:817222-817880 GCF_000956105.1 Propithecus coquereli
ATGTATCATAGCTTATATAACTATTCCCTTTTTACATTTAGGTTGTTTCCAATTTGTCACTGTAAAATAGGACTTGGATAAACATTGTTGTATAGGAAGTGTTTTCTATATTTGAGATATTTCCTTAGGACAAATCCTGGAACTGGAATTACTAGTCCAGAGGGAACTAGTTTTCGAGGCTTTTGATACCTTGCCATACTGACACAAACTGCAGTGTTTGAAAGGCAGCTTGATATAGAGCAATGGTTTTCAGCTGGGGTCTAGGTAGGGCTTGTTGTATCAGCAGCACCTGGCAAAAATTTTCAAGCCACCCATGTCACTCCACCCCCTCCTTCTTGAGGTTGAGAATCACTGGTAAGGAAGGAAGAATGTGGACTTTGGGACAGTGGTGTGCTGGCAAATTTTAACAACAGGCTCTTAGGGAAAACAAAAGGTGCCTTAATTTGTAGTATTTGCTGATTTCCATGGTGTAAATACTCCCACCATGGCTGATTTAAATTTTTTTTTTTTTTAGAGACAGGGTTTTGTTCTGTCACCCAGGCTGGAGTGCAGTGGTGTAATCATAGCTCACTGTAGCTTCGAACTCCTGGGCTCAAGCAATTCTGCCTCAGCCTCCCAAGTAGCTGGGACTACAGGTGCATGCCACCATGCCCAGCTA
>NW_012148618.1:822605-824219 GCF_000956105.1 Propithecus coquereli
TATTCTTAAATAATATGTTTATACTACTGTTTCTTGATTTATCTACTTTAAGCAACATTTATTTCCTTCAGTAAAAGGTGAGGAATTTTGTTCACTTGTAGTAAGCCCCTCCATAGGGCTGCTTAAGTGTCTTCATGACCGAGCAGCTGGCTCCTTCAGAGTGAGTCATCCCAGAGAGAGCAGTTGGAACCCTCAATGACTTTTATGACCTAGCTTTGAAATGCACACGCCACCATTTCCTATTGGTTATGTGGGTCAGCCCCATTAGGTGTGAAAGGGGCCGTGCTAGGGCGTGAATACTAGGAGGCAAGATTGTACCAGGGAACTATAAAGATGTTGGGACAGTCTGAGCATCTGGTTGGGCTTGACAACTTTGAGCTTTCCTGTGGGTGGTCTGGCTGTGCTGTGTCTTTAGTTCTTTCTCTTAGATTGGCCAGATTGCTCAGAGAAGTTTCTGTCAATTTCCTACCTGGAAAACAAACATTTTATTCCTAGCATTCTGGAAGCCCAGTCAGGGAAGAAAGCTGGGACAGACTTCAGTTTCCAGGTTGCCCACAGCCACTCAATCTCCCTGTTTCCAGTATGCTACTCACACCATCAATTAACTTCTGTAATTTCCATTAGACGTAGGTTAGATATTTGTACTCTCAACTCCATGTCTTTTAATCTGTCTTTCACATTTTTCATCTCTCTATATATCTAAGTAACAATCCGGATAAATGCCTTAGATCTACATTCCTGCTCACTAATTTTCATCTTCAGCAATGTTTAGGCTTTTCCCTGAGCAAACATGTGAATGGTAGTGCTATTTATTGAGAGGGGCAAATTTGGGGAAATAGTCAAGAGTTGTCCTTTTGACACGTTAACTTTGAGTTTGTTGTTATATTAATTAGGATTAGATTCCACTGTTTATAAAATAACAGAAGCACAGTAGTAGCTTAAATACTTTATTTCTTTCTCATATAAAAGAAACTCAAGGCTGGAAAGGCAGATTCCAAGGACCCAAATCCTTTTTTTTGTTTTTATAGAGACAGAGTCTCACTGTCACCCAGGCGGTAGTGCAGTGGTGCCATCATAGCTCACTGCAGCCTCCAACTCTTGGGCTCAAGTGATCCTCCCACCTCAGCCTCCTGAGTAGCTAGGACTACAGGCATACACCACCTTGCCTATAAAATTAATTTTTAATTTTTTTTTTATAGAAAGAGGTTCTTGCTATGTTGCTTAGGTTGGTCTCAAACTCCTGGCCTCAGGCAATCCTCCCATGTTGGCCTCCCAAAGTGCTGATATTACAGATGTGACCCACTGCATCCAGCCCCAGGATCCTTTTGTCTAGCTACTCTGCCATACTTACTTTCCTGCTTCACAGTCCAAATGGTGACCGGAGCACAAGTTATCATGCTGCATCTGCCCCCTTCTAAGAACGCTCCTGAAAGCTACACTCAACACCTATACACTCTTGGCCATAACCTAGTCCCATGGCCACATCTTGCTGAAGAGGGTAAGCATGTTTTCTTTCTTTCTTTTTTTTTTTTTATTTTTAGTTGTCCAATTAATTTCTTTCTATTTTTTTAGTAGAGACGGGGTCTCGCTCTTGCTCAGGCTGGTTTCGAACTC
>NW_012148618.1:824269-825346 GCF_000956105.1 Propithecus coquereli
TATTTTTGGTAGAGACGGGGTCTCGCTCTTGCTCAGGCTGGTCTCGAACTCCTGAGCTCAAGCGATCCGCCCGCCTCGGCCTCCCAGAGTGCTACGATTACAGGCGTGAGCCACCGCACCCGGCCTACATCGGTGTTATTATATAGTTCTTGATCTTTTTCTTACTCTTTTTACCCTGCAGTATGCTTTAAAGATCTATCCACATGTGTAGTCTTAGTTTGGTGCTTCTAACTGCTGGATGCTATTCCATCATGTGCATTACCGTATTCTATTGATCCGCTCTCCCAGTGATGGACACCTGGACGGCCAAAAATGTCCTGCCACAAACATCTTGTTACAAGTAGCCTTATGGTGCTGTGGGAATTTCCTGAGATATGTATGCATAAGTAGCATAGCTTGGCTATAGGGCGTATGCATATTTGATTTGTCTCAGCACTGCTAGGATGTGGTCGTGTCTCTTGGGTGATCCTATATTCTCCATTGCCCTGTTGGGAGAGACTACACTGGAACAGAATCATAGCTGATTCCAACTTACAGCCTTCATTAATTTTCAGTAGTCTATTGATAACATTGGTTGTATTAGGAAATGCATTTATATAAAGTAATACACAGTTTCTTAAACCTATATTTCACATTTTACCAATATGTTTCTTCAAATTTAGCAGGAAAGCCTAACAATATCTGTATGAACAATGACAACATTTTGGTATAAGCAAGTGGAGCAATTCACAAGGTGTGCCTGAGGCTGTCAAGGGCTTTCAAGGAATGGTGTCAAATGGACTCTTCTAAACAGTCCAAATCAAATTTATTTGGAATAACAAGCAGTGTGACATCGGGCAGCTTTGTTATCAATGGTAGACCATCCCTTCCATTGACAGGGCAGACAAGAGCAGCTCCAAGAAAGGAGGTATCCCAAGGGCTGAGTTCATTCACCTCCTGCCATCATTCTTTTTTTTTTTTTTGAGACAGAGTCTCACTCTTTTGCCTGGGCTAGAGTGAGTGCCATGGCGTCAGCCTAGCTCACAGCAACCTCAAACTCCTGGGCTCAAGCAATCCTTCTGCCTCAGCCTCCCGAGT
>NW_012148618.1:837901-862789 GCF_000956105.1 Propithecus coquereli
CTGTCGTTGGCTTCTTGAACTTAGAACATGGGATATTTAGCACCTTTTGTACTGCACTTTTTTCCACAGTGCTGAGACAATGTGAAAAATTCCACTGGACACCCTATTACACAACTAATAATCTACAAAGTACTCTGAGCCAAAATAAAATATTTAAAGAGTTACCTATTGCTGCATAACAAATAACTCCAAACTTAACATCTTAAAATAACAATTATCTTTCAGTTTCTGTGGGTCAGGGATTGAGAAGTGGCTTAACTGGATGGATCCTAGCTCGGGGAGTTTTACGAAGCTGCAGTGAAGATGTCGGCTGTAGCTGCTGCCATCTGGAAGTTGACTGGGGCTGGAGGATATAATTACAAGATGATACACTCAAATGCCTGGCAAGATGATGTTGGCTGTTGGCAAGAAGCCCCAGTTTCTCTTCAGGTGGGCTTTGCCCAGAGTGAGCAAAGAGAGAGCAAGATGGAAATTGCAATGACTTCTATGACCTAGCCTTGGAAGTCACACATCATCATTTCTGCAATACTATATTCTATTGGTTCCCAGCCCAGCCCTATTCAATGTGGCAGGGCACTGCACGAGGGCATGAATACCAAAGGTGAGCATCACTGGAGGCCATCGTGGAGGCTGCTACCACAGATTACCACAGTGTATCCTGGACCCCAAGGACAGGAGGTGCACCTGGTTTCACAAGAAACCCTGGAACCTCTAAGCCAGGAGCATAAGAAGCCTGCCTTTCTTCTCGTCTTTTTTTTTTTGTCTCCTTCTCTATTTCTCTCTCTCTCTCTCTCTCTCTTTCTCTATTTTATTTTTTTGTCCATTGTCTATGCCTCTGCTTTATTCTGTGAACGATGTATCTGTGAGCCTGTGTCTGTGCACTGCCTTTCGCTGTCTTGTCCATGCCTCAGCAAACGTGGCCACAGCAGAATGGTGGCCTCAGTTCCTGAGTGCTCTTTAGCCCTGTAGAAGCAAACAGCACAGAATGACTAGCCTCCCAATTCCAGATCCTCAAGAGATAGAATCTTTCGTCTAGCCTAGTTTGATCAACGAGGAAAGGGGGTCAAGAGGCATATAGTAAAAGCATGACCACAGTAGCCGAGAGAATGGGGATGGATGGTGAAATGGCAAACACCCCAAAGCGTCTGTCACTGTGATGATGGGGCACAGTGATATCGTCTCAAGGGCATAAAACTGAACTGCCTCATAAAGTTCTTCAAGGATTCAGCTCTTACAGGGTTAATTTAATATACAGTCTCTTATAGGATAAGTGTTTCATACGAGCATTTTATTTTTTTAATTAAAAAACACTCTCTCTCTCTCTTTGTGGAGGTGCTGGGGATCAAACCTGGAGCCTCAAACGTGTATACGAGCATTTAAAACTCCATTAAAAATGTAAAATTTCACTTATTTCTCAATTATGTTTTGTATACATTCTAGTTTTCAAACCAAGTTGTATAAAATTCATTTTAAATCTATCTCTAAAATTACCCAAGATATTAGTCACATAGCTCATGCTTTGAGAAAAATTACAAAAGAATTGACCTTTGAAACTTCAACCCAGCCAGATAGAAGCGATTTTAGAGAAAGAGAAAGAAATGTTAAGTTATCTCTTGGGAATTTCTCTTATTAGGATGCTTGCCTACCATAGTTTGGGGCACTCATCCTTGTTTAATACTGTAATTTGTAAGCAGTTTTCAATATTTTAGTTAATGGATCAATAGGTGGAAACAGAGAAAATGGCTTGATCACAAAATGCGGTAAAATAGATTGCTTCCACTTCAATGAAGTCCATTTTCCTTCCACAGTATATTGGATTTTCTGTTGATGGATATGCTGAACTGAACACATGCTTTGAGAAGTATTTCTTGTGCATGGGACAAAATTTATTAGCCCAACATTCACAGCAGGATAAAATGATGGTTAAGACCTAGAGTCAAGTCACTCTTTAAACCTTAGTTTCCTCATTTGCAAAATGGGTGTCCCGGTTACAATTATTGTGTAGCAAATCACCCTAAACTTGGAGGTGTAAAATGTGGGTCAGGACTTCAGAAAGGGCTTGGCTGGGAAAATCTTGCTTGGAGGGCCTCCCATGCAGTTGCAGCCAGGTATTGACTGGGGCTGCCGTCATCTGAAGGCTTGACTGGCCTCGGGTGTCCAAGATGGCTCACTCACATGGCTGTTCGCTGGGAGCCCAGCTGACACTGTTGATTGGAAATACCCACACATGGCCTCTCCAGCATGATGGCCCAATAGTAGCAAGACTTCAGTGATGTGTGTGGTTTCTCCCAGAAAACATCCCAAGAGAGCCTGGTGGAAGTCGCAAGGCCTATTCTGACTAGCCTTAAAAGTTCTTTTTCTTTTTTTTTTTTTGAGACAGAGTCTCACTCTGTTGCCCAGGCTAGACTGTTGTGGCATCAGCCTAGCTCACAGCAACCTCAAACTCCTGGACTCAAGCGATCCTCCTGCCTCAGCCTCCCGAGTAGCTGGGACTACAGGCATGCACCACCATGCCCGGCTAATTTTTTCTACATATTTTTAGTTGTCCAGATAATTTCTTTCTATTTTTGGTAGAAATGAGGTCTCACTCTTGCTCAGGCCGGTCTCGAACTCTTGACCTCAAGCAATCCTCCTGCCTCGGCCTCCCAGAATGCTAGGATTACAAGTGTGAGCCACTGTGCCCAGCCACAAGTTATCTTTCTGCCATACTCAATTGGTGAAAGCCTACTAGGGTTCGAAGGGAGGGTACACAGGGCCCAACATGTTGATGGGAGGAGTGGCAAGTTCACGTTGTAGACAAGTATTTGGAATGGGAGATACTGCTGTGGTCATACTTAGAAAATACAATCTGCCACTTGTAGATAATATTATTGCCTATTTCATAAGGTTTTATGAGTATCAAGTGAGAAAAGGACATGTGAACTAGTTAATAAAGTGCCTGGCACATTGGGAAAATTCAATAAATGTCACCATTATTATTATGTCCACATTTCCCTTTGGAGAATTTTTCAGTTGAGGTAAACACTATTTTGATTTTCTGAATTGCTTCTGGTTCTCAGAAATATCTGATTAAGTTTAGACAGGTCAAGGCCAAAAAATACAAGTGAAATTGGATGGAAGTGTATTGCGGTTACCTTTGAAGTGTCTTTTTGAATTCTGAGGTACAGAGCAGCCTTTTGTGTGGAAATAAAATGTCCCAAATCAGAGGAAAATTCTCTATGGCCCTCTTCCTTGCTTTGAGATAATAAAAATGCTTTGGGTGGAAACTTTCACTGGAGTATTGGCACCTATTGCTTTTGCCTTTGTTTTCTCACCTTTAAATCTGTTGTAATGATGAAGTCGATGTAAACTTTCTTATCGAGGTTTGCAGGACTGTTTTTTATGACTGGGAAAGTCACAAATTTTCAGACGTTACAAAATTTAGTGGCAGTAACTTTGCCTTCCCAAAGTGATTTGAAATGAGCACCCCAGACAATGAAAATACCTCTGACAAACTCGGCTTGAGTTTTGTTGTCAAGCTCTGATGATTTAGATTCTCCTCTCCTTGGCTTCAGAAATTGATGTCACAGCTGCACTAGGAAGCAGGCAAATCATGTCCTCTTTATCTGCCTTTAGCTATGAAACTGTGTTCTTCTTATCATGGTGGGTTGAAGGACATCTTTGTACCTGACCACTTTGATTTGAGGGTGATGTTGAGCAGATTTTGACTCAAATAAATATCCGATTGTGGCAAGAATGACAAATAGAATCTTTGTGGCCTTATTTCAATCAGAAAAAATGTGGAATGAATTAAGGAAGGAAAAATATATTAAAATAACATTTTTGTTTTTTTTCTGATACAAAATAATGTGCTCCTTATAGGAAATTTTAGAATATCTAGACAAGCAAAAAGAGCAAAATAAAAACCACTTGCGTTCTTATCATCTGGATGCAATAATTATTAACATTTTGGAATATGTATTTTGGGCATACACACATACATACATGGCACAGATTTTGAGAAAATGGATCATGATGTGCATGGTATTTAGCATCTGGATTTTTTTTTTTTGTAGAGATGAGTTCTTGCTGTGTTGCCCAGGCTGGTCTCGAACTCCTGGTCTCAAGCGATCCTCCTGCCTCAGCCTCTCAAAGTGCTGGGATTACAGGCATGAGCCACCATGCCCAGCCCAGCATCTGGATTTTTTTAATAAAAAAACTTAATATAGTATGGAGATCTTTCTTCCATGTTAGTAAATACATAAAATCAATTTAAATTATTTTAATCAGTCTCCTATTTATCTCTCTGTGGGTATTTAGATTGTTCCCAGTTCCCATAATTATAAACAACACTATGAAGAATATGCATATATGCATATTTTAAGAAATTATTTTAAAAATTGTAAAAGTAATGTTTGTACAAATAAAAAATTCCAACATTATAGAAGGCTATAAAATAAAAAGTAAAAAATTTCCTTTTCTCTTCCCCTAGTTCAATTCACCACAAGCATCACTGATAATACTTTCTGATTGGGTTGTTCTCATGATTATCATTTCATCTTTAAATGATATTCTGCCCTTAGTAATATTTCTGCCTCTTTCCTTGGTTTATCATCTTTAGATAGTGTCTATGGCCATATTTTGAAAACTAGGAAATTTACTGCGTTTACAGCACCTCCCATTTTTCCTTATACCTCCAAATGCAGATTGTAGATGGCACCCTGAAGGTTGCATCCTCACATGGCAGAAGGGACAGACAGGCAAAAAGGGACTAGCTAGTTCCCTCCAGCTTTTTATAAAGTTGCTAATCTCATTCATGAGGGCTCCACCCTCAGGATTTAATCACCTTACAAAGGCAATTAATAGTGTTGCGTTAATCACCTCTTAATACTGTTGCATTGGGGATTAAGTTTGAATGTGAATTTTTGAGGGACACAAACATTCAAACCATAGCATAAGTTTACAAGAAAACTGTTCCTGGAATTATTTTTTAAAAATCTTTTAATATTGTAGGAAATCTCTTTGGCATTTTCAGTTGACTGATTTAGATAAATCCTCAATTCTGTCAGCATAAGATACCAAAAAATATAGAATATTTTGAGTAATGAGTAGCTGATGTGTAAATATTTTTGCTGTTTTCTTATCTAGCTAATAATATGAAATGGTTGGTTCAGGACTTGATTTTTTTTCTTTTTTTTTGGAGACAGAGTCTCATTCTGTTGGGCAGGTTGGAGTGCAGTGGCATAATCATAGCTCACTGCTGCCTTGAACTCCTGGGCTGAAACCATCCTTCTGCCTCAGCCTCCCAAGTAGCTAGGACTACAGGCGCATGCCACCATGCCCAGCTAATTTTTAAAAAATTTTTTTGTATAGACAGAGTCTTGCTAGGTTGCCTAGGCTGACCTTGAATTCCTAGCCTCAAAGCTCAAGTGATCCTCCCACCCTGGCCTTCCAAAGATTACAGGTGTGAACCACCATGCCCGGCAAGGACTTTTTCTTAAAGCATTTTGTCAGTGCCCTTTCTTTCAAGGCACTTTGTTAAATTGTTAACTAAGGCTTATAGCTTTTGTCTTCAGTTACAATTTCTAACCAGGGTCAAATTAATGAATATGGAGTTTATATTTTTCTGATTTCATAACTGGAATTATTTCAACATTGAGTATAATCATTAATTAAGGTGCTTGTGAACATTTGAAATTTCCTTAGCTTGCTGAGAGTTTAAAAATTAAATTAGGTGATGGGTTTCAGTTGTTTGTTGTACTATTCTTTAAGATTTTCTGTTCATCTGAACATTTTGTAATAAAAAGTTGGAAAAAATTAGATCTGTTTATATAATTACAAGGGACATCCAGAAATACTACAGAAATGATCAGAGATGGCAGGGGGCAGCATGGGAAGGGACACAGGAGTGGTTTGACTTATAAGCAGACAGTCACTACCCTCTGTTGTTTTTCCTCATGGAGAGCAGAGACGGTGGGGGTGATGGTGGCAGGAAATATTTAGCTAAGACATAATAAGGAATGTCCTTCTGTGGGAGACCGTACAGCTTCTTGCCCTTGATTGTCTTTAAAAGAGCTGCATAGGTACTCTCTGTCTAGGATGGTGGTGGCCATCTAGGGAGGGTGGCTCTCCCTCTGGTTGGAGAGAGGAGGCAGCAGAGCAGTTCTTTCAACAGCCCTGGGGGCAGGTGCAACTCACGTGACTGTGTAGAGTTAGCTGGATGGTGTCCAGCCAACCTGCAAACAGTAGGTGGTACCAGGCGGGGATGTAGATGAGGGTCTGCCTGCAGTGGACCTGCTGGCCTCCAGAGGTTCCTTCTGTGGATTAGCCTCTGCCTTGCATCTCGCCCAGAGCAGTTCCGTCAGAACTCTGAGCATGGCACAGGGAGGGACCCTGGAGCTTACAGAGTCCAGCTCTTTATTCTGGGAACAAAGAGTTTTATCCATCTAGCACTTACAAAAGCATGAGATTTTCCAAGAGAAACAATCTTCATGACATTGCTCAGGAAAATTTGTATGACAGTAAAAAATAATTCATGCAAAAAATTAGTTGGTATTGACTATATCCAGAGCCATATTGAGGATATTTGGGCCACTGAATAAGTTCCGGAGTGTCACACACATGCCACCTATGGGTACGGGTTCTGGATTCTAAAGTTGGTTTAAATCCTGACTCTCCCATTAACTAGCTGTGTAACTTTGGAAGCAAGTGCCTTAATGTCTTTGTGCCTTGGCATCCTTCTTGATGAGTTGGGTATTATAATAGGACTACCTAGCTTATGGGTTTGCTTAGAGGATGAAATGAGATAACGTGTATAAAGTGCTTGGAATGGCACTCAGTAAGTGTTCACTAAATGTTGACTGTTGTTATGATTTTGCATGGTTGTACTGTATCCTCTTTCACAAGCCCCATGCTCCTCATTTTCTAACAGCTCAGCTGCCTTAGACAGATCCCAAGTTACCTCAGGGCTGAGAAGCAGCTACTTTCTCTTGGATTTTCCTAGTCACCCAGCTGGAGGGGATTTCCAGGCTCCCAGGAACTTCCTGCTTTTTTAGCCCCAACAAAATATTAAACTCTTAGGGGAAAGGACTCTGACTCTTGCTTTTGGGTTCTGCTGGTGAGGGAGCAAGTGCATCACCCTATGGAGATGGCCTTGGATTCTCTCCTCCTGCCCTTTGCTCTACAGGTGCAACTGCGGTGGATGAGATTCACGGAACTCAACTGTAGGCAGTCCCAGAGTCCTGCTGGATTATTGGATTAACATCCCCCAAATGGCCTTGGGATAAGCCATTTTGGGGAGATTTTGTGACTCTATATGCATCTAGTACAGTCCTGGAGTATTTGGATTGCTTCCCTGTCTCTATGGGATTGTGGAACTTGGAGTCCCAAGTATTGATCCACTGAAGGGAGATTTCCCATCTCTGGAGTGAACTAGTGGGGCTTCTCTCGAGACTTGTTACAACACCATGAAAACAAGGCCCAGCCACTTCCAAATCCCTATGCTGCTGATTGCTCTAACTTTAAGACTGGAAGTTTGCCCATTTTCCTCTAGCTGCAGAGCATAGTAACTTTGGATAAAGTGTAATGAGTCTCGTTGAGGGAGTGAGGGAAAGATGGCAGGCAAGGCCCTTCCAAGGGCTGGGACATTGGTGTTATGGCCATGGGCAGAAGCTGCATGCACTCTGTGGCTCTGATGGGCCAAGGGTGGCCCAGGAAAATTCCTCCTCTGTCCCTTCTCTAGGAGTCTCTGTCTGCCCCTTGACCTCTCTGTCCCCCATGCTCTTTGAGCTTGCTCTAGCAGTGGAGGCCTTCCTGTTCTTCTGCCACACCAACTCGTGCCCATCTCAGGGCTTGGCATGTAGTAAATGTTCAGTAAATGTTGAACATGCCTTGTGGCCTCTGCTCAGTCACATCTTCAGATAGGCTTTTCCTGTCTGTCTTCTGTAAGAAAGTCCCCCCTCCTTGTTATTCCCTGTCCCCTTAGTCTGCTTTACTTTTATTCACAGCACTGCCTGAAATTTTGCTTATGTGTTTATATTTGTTTATCTCCCCTAATAGAAGGAAAACTCCATGAGGACAGAGACTTTGACCTGCCCATTGCTGTATCCCTGTGCCTAGAACAGTGCTTGCCGATGAAGTCGGTGCTAAATAAATATTTTTTCTTTATAAGAAAGCAACATACCTCTTGCCCAGCAAAGTCTTTGTCGTGGATCAGAGTAGCCTATGTAGGGACCAACGGGGAGACATGAGCTCTTTTTGTAGCACTTCGCAGGGGTTTGGGGCATTCTTACGCAGGAGTGCCTTTTAAGAAGGGGACGTGAAGCAGGAGAAAGCCAAGGGAGAATCACCTAGACCAATTTCTGTCCTTTTGGGATGACTGGCGTCTCTGAGAACTAACATTGGTTAACTCAAGATGTCTTTAGCACTTTTGATTGCTCCACAGACACCAGCTTAATATGGTCCTATCATTGGGCCTCAAGAATGGGGCCTAAAGTGATATGAAGTAGGAAGGATGGATGCTCAAGAATACAGACTTGCCTCCAGTCAGCCAGGGCCATTCCGTGTCTAAAGCACACCTTACACTTGGGTGCCTTCATGCTTTTGCGCCTGCCATCTCTCCTAATAGGAGAGCTCTCCCCCACCTCCCCCTTTCCAGTTGCTATGCCCTCTTCAAGACCTAGTTCAAACTCTTCTTTTGTGAAACCTTTCTAGCTATCATGGGGAAGAGCAGCCTTTCCTTCCTCTTGACTCCATTAAGTCTTACTGTTCATACATTCATGACATTTGGCCATGAACTATTTTGGGACAACTAAAGAAACTAACTCTGAAGTCTTTGGTGTCTCTGGTCTACAAAAGTCACCCTGCCCTTTGGTGCCTAGAATTACAAGAGTCTCAGCCCCCATCCTGATCAGCCACTGCGAGTTCAGCAGCTTTCTGGATCCTCTCACTTGTAATTCTCAGAGGAATGCTTACACCTCCTGCAGATCCCTGCTGCTTCTGAATTCTGCTGGTCACTTCTGGCCATCTTGTGACCAGCTTCTCCAACTGCTATTGCTTTCCCCACATCTCCTCACTCCAAGTACAGACACAGGCCCCACCATTATCTGCCCATGTATGTCAGAGACCAGCTGTAACACCTGTTTCATTGAAAGCTTTGAGACAACAGGAAGGAATCATTGTGTAGAAAAGAAATGGAAAATCCACAGAAAGAGACAAAAGAGATTATTATTCTTAAAGTCCACCAGCCTGTCGACTGAAAAATCGTGAGATCTATAAATTTAGAAAAGGAGAGCTTTATTTCTTATAAAGGGTTACAACCTGCAAGATAGCTTGGGAAGCATAGCCTCCTGCTTAGACCAAAAGTAAGCACTTCGAAGGAGGAAAGGTAAAAGACAGGAATTTATGCTGAACAGATTGGCCAAATATATACATTTAACAAGTTATAGGAGGAGCTATGAATATTCATGAAGGGGGCAACACACACATGCATCATAAGCAAACATGCATGTTATACATGTTCCCATGCTCACTTTGGGGTGGAGACTTAACATTTAAATGTATTACGGTTGGGCCCTATACATCAAAAGGTGAAACAGGGACATAGAAGCACTCAATGCACAGCCTCTGTAAATCGGCCAGAACCAGTCCGTGGTCTGTGGTCTCTTATCAGGAGAAAGTTACTGAAATCAGCCTCTTGTCCAATGAAAGCTGTAATTATGGCTCACGGAACAAGGCGAGTCTGTTAGTCAGTGTCTGGTGGTGGATGAGCTGCAATTATTTTAATATTGCATATCTCAGGGCCAGGGCTTTCTTTAGCTGCTAGAGAAAAAGAAAAACCTTGTGGCAGTTAGAATATCATTTATTCTTTTAGCATAGGGATGCATGACTTAACCCTTGCCTGGCATGGCCTTAGGTCCCGCTTATAATTGATATCTTATTGCCACACGGTCTGTTCTGTCAGGCTTATGATCTCTATTTTAACAAGCCATACGCCTACACAGAGTATTTTGTTTTGTTTTTTCTCTTACACTTTCCTCATCCTTCATTCTGCTGCCACATTACCATAAAACCTATCTTCTGCCATGGAGTGTTCTTGCGTGTGTGTCTCTCTGTTCCGTTTGCCGTTAGGTGCAGGACCCTGATCTCTGAGTCCCAATGAGAAGGGAAACCCCCATTTTGGCTCCAGACTCACTTCCCAGGACATACCCTAATCCACAGAGAAGGATCTCTTCCCACAGTACAGGCCATCTCGATGTCATGCAGAAGAGCAATGTAGCTCAGTGTGGTTTTAAGCCATTTAGAGCATGAATTTGGCTTTAACTGCCATAAAGCCATTGAAGTGTTTTCTCCAAACAAACAAGCAAACAAAACAATTTGCTCCAAAAGTTGAATCAGAAAATTGCTGGTATTTTAAAAATAACTTTCCCTGGCTTCTTGACATTACATTTTTCAAAAATATGGGTGTTCAAGTTCGTTAGAACACTGTTGTACATTTTTTTCTTTAAATGTGTTTTATGTCTTACAGAATTTAGCAGGCTGGTAAAACGCCTGGGAGGAGAATGGTGGTGTCAGCCAAGGGGAGGCCAGGGGGATCTGTCTGTCCCCCTACTTTTGAAGACTCACAGTGTGTGTGTTTGGGGGGTATTTTGAGAGGGAGTCACACTAATAAAAATGTTCTCAAGCGTGATGAACACTTCAGAATGACATTTCATTAATTTCATGAGCAATGAGATCAGTAGACCAGAAATCCCTGCCCAGTGTGTTCACTCCTCTGCCCTCTTCCTCCTGAACTGAACCACTTGCTGAGATCTCTTTGACCCTTTATAAAAGAAAAGCATGTTATTCCACCTCAGTCAGTGGATGTTTAGTCTGGAAAAGTCTCGGGAAGCAGGCATTACTTTAGAAGGGGATAAAAATTCCTCCCTAGTGGCTCTGCCTGTAAAGGGATAGGCAGTGGTCTGCCCACTGGCTGAGCCCAAAGCCATCCAAAAGAGCCAGGGCAGCCTCGTGTTATATTTTACTGGATAAAATCACCCTCCCTGGGGTAGAGCTCCCTGGGAACTTTGAGATAATGTCATAATGAGGTGTGCGTCTCTCCTCTACCACCAGGAGTCTGCCACAAGCTGGTGAGGAAGGCGTCCTGAATACTGCAAAAGGTTAGAGACACCAAGAGGTGCAGTCAGTAAGTACCGGGGTACTCTCCAAGAGCATAGAAATGAGGGATATGGATGGTCCCAAATCAGTGACTCTTAATTCTGAATCACAAACCCATTTGAGAATTTGATCCTTCCCACCTCCCTCCCAATCTATTGAGACATACAATTTTGTGTATAATTGAAGGGTTTTCCCAGAATACACCAAAGTTCATCTACGGACCTTCTGCTCTAGATTATAAACTCCTGGAAGGCAAGGACTGGGTTTGTTCTTTGATGTGTTCCAGTGTTTACTAAAAGTGCCTGCGATGTAGGAGGTGCCAACATGTGTTTATTAAGTGATAAGAGCAGATGCAAACCTGCATTTTCCTGGCAGCCTCTGCAGAAGCCAGGCTGGGGAGCGCAAATGCCAGTGGCATCAGCACCTCAAGAGGCTTTGAGGCTGGCGGTATTCACAGCCCTGGCACTATCCTTCTTTTTTTTTTTTTTTTCGAGACAGAGTCTCACTTTGTTGCCTTGGCTAGAGTGAGTGCCGTGGCGTCAGCCTAGCTCACAGCAACCTCAGACTCCTGGGCTCAAGCAATCCTACTGCCTCAGCCTCCCAAGTAGCTGGGACTACAGGCATGCGCCACCATGCCCAGCTAATTTTTTCTATATATTTTTAGCTGTCCAATTAATTTCTTTCTATTTTTGGTAGAGATGGGGTCTCGCTCTTGCTCAGGCTGGTCTCGAACTCCTGAGCTCAAACAATCCGCCCGCCTCGGCCTCCTAGAGTGCTAGGATTACAGGCGTGAGCCACCGCGCCGGCCTGTATCCTTCTTGACTTTTAAAGCTGGGGCTGATGGAATGTGAGCTCTTCACTTTCCTAGCCCTCTGGTCCAGACCTAGTTTGGTGATCTGAGACATGTAGAGTCAATGGTGGCCCCAGGGAAGAGACAAGAAGTGACATTTTCAGGGTTCTTACATTGCTATTCAGTTTTTTACAGTGGGTTGGATGCCAATTTATTCTAAATGCTTCAGTGAATTCAGTCATTCAGGTGTGTTGCATTTACTGAGCATCTTTGGGTCTACTGTGTTCCAGAAGGGTATTTGATAGATGATGCTAGGAACTAAGTCACCACAGTAGCTGGTGTTGGTCCCCTCAAAAGCCTCTGCCACCACTAGTGAGTCAGGGGGCCACTGTTGCCACTGTCACTTCTAGAAACTTCTGGCCTGCTGGTAGCCATGCTCTGAGTTCAGAAAGGAACAGGACTCTACAGGAAAGTGGACGGAGTCCCAAAGTATTAGAACCTTTAGCAGAAGGGGTCCACCAACTCACATGCCCATGTGCTCACTGACTCTCCCAGGGTACTCTACTCTGCCAGGATGGCAGACACTTTGTATGAGGGGGTTGGTGCTGAGCAGGGCTCACCAGTTCAGACTCCTTCTTCCCTGTGGTGAGCTCCCTTCTAGGGACTCCATAATCCCTTCTTGCTTGCTAACCCTGTACTGTTAGCTTTCTGTTGGTTTGCTTTCTGACTACTCCTTCTCTTGTTCTCAGTGGCGACTCCTTCTCCTGCCCTTTAACTGAAGGCTTTCACTGAGGCTCCATCCTTTTTTTCTTTCCTACATAAACTTCTCCAATATGAGGTTTTGTATGTACTCGCTCGCTCACTCACTCTCTCACTCCCTCCTTATTTGCTCATTTATTGAGTCTTTCTCTTGTCTCTGACATGGTACTAGGCTTGGGGAATACCAAGATGAATGAAATCTGGTTTCTGGGCTGGGCACAGTGGCTCATGCCTGTAATCCTGGAACTTTGGGAGGCCAAGGTGGGAGGATTGCTTGTGGCCAGGAGTTGGAGACCAGCCTGAGCAACTTGGCGAGAACCCATCTCTACAAAAAATAAAAAAATTAGCTGGGTGTGGTGGTATGCACCTGTAGTCCCAGCTACTTGGGAGGCTGAGGTAGGAGGATTGCTTAAGCCCAGGAGTTTGAGGTTGTGGTGAGCTATGATCATGCCACTGCACTCTATCTGGGGTGACAGAACAAGACCCTGTCTCATGAAAAAAAAAGAAAATTAAAGAAAAAAATCTAGTTTCTGCCTTCAGGGAATCATATAAACTGATAATGTGTAGCCTGACCTGGTACCTGGCTCTTTCTACTTAAATTTCCAGTACTCTTTGTCCTCTATCAAAAGACTAAGGCTCAATTTTAATTTCACATCTTCCGTGAATCCTGCGCCTGCACCACTAGTTTTCATTGATTTTCTTCTCCATACTGCTCCAGTCAGGAGAACCGGATTTTTTCCTTCAACAGCTTTGTTTCCTTAGGCAATTCGTGTTGGACTTCACATCTCCATTTGAAAATGAGGCAGTTGTAGCACTAGGGCCCTTCCATCTTCAGAATTCTATGGTTCTATGATTGTATGCAATTGTGGGGGAAGGGAGAAGTGGCTAATGTAAAACAGCAATTATATAGTGAATCTAATGCTTTTTGGTTTTTTAACTTATGAGTGACATCCTCATGAGCGTGGGTAGGACATCATGAAATTGTTGGTTGGGCTTCGAAAATATTTGTCCTTGTTACCTATTGTAATTAGCCATTTGCCAGACCCATTAATATGCTCAGGTAAGGGAAGGCAGGCAACGCCAGGTGGCTGCAGTTGAAGCAGGATAGGGTAGTGGCCTTAAACTTTCTAGCAGGATTGTCCTCATATAGAAATTGTTCTAAGGTCATTGACATTTAGAGTAAATGTGTGCCTTAATCTATAAATTTATGAATGTCATTTATGTTAAATAAATTTCTAGAGTAATAGTTTGCTTTGGATCTTAAAATATAAGTTTCTGATTAGAAAAGTGATTAGAACATTGTTTTGTTAGTCATTGATACTTTGAATTTAAAAAACAGAGGCCTACTTGAGCTAGATGACTAAACGTGTGTGTGTGCATATGTGAGGGATTGTAGAAAGAATACAGCAGGCAGTCTCACAGGCATCCAGGAACAGGGACAGGGCACACAGGGATTGGGATGAGAAGGTCAGTAGCTCAGGCTACCACTACCATTTCTCACGGGCCATGTTCTCTATCCTTCTCTTTGAAACCAATTCTCTCTTATTACTGATGGTTTCTTTGCTCCCCTGTGACTTCAGCCTGGGTTTCACTTTAGTTTGCTATGGCACCAACTCCAGCCCCAACTCTACACAACTTCTCAGAAAAGTGTCCTCCAGCATCTTACTGATTACTGTTATGGCTCTTATTGGCTGCAGAAGAAGACATGACTCAAATGAACTAAAGCAAAACAGGGACTTTATCAGCTCGTATCATCGGGAACATCTCCGGCGTGACTGATCCAGTCATACACAGAGAGTGCGCCAATGCTGGCTCTGTGGCTTGGCTACATGTCCATTTGTGTTGTCCTCATGATTCCCAACAGCAGAAGGGCTCTCTTTATGCAGCAGTGGAAGAATGCGGCTGGCATGCCTACTGGCAGCTCAGGGTGACATCATCACAGCTTTTGAGCCTAGAGGAGATAGAGCTTTTCCTAACTCTGCTTCAGTGTATAGACTCTAAAAGGGACTCTGCCTGGCATGGGTTTAATGGCCACTCTTTGCATCAGTGACTGTGGTTGATCGTGATTGATCATGTTCCTTTTCCTGGCTTTGGCTTTATGTTGTGACTTACGATTCCACCAGAATCACATGGTTTACTAATGGGGAAGGGGCTGCTTCCCAGAAGGGAGTGGGGCAGTGGTGTGAAAGAAAAGAAGAAAGAATGTTTAAAACACAGGCATCTACCACAGTGTCTGTGCCTCTTAGTTCAATTTCTTGAGAGAATCTGCTATGTTCACCCCAGCCTTTGGCTTGGTTTCTCCTGGGTCATTTGTCTACCTGTGACCCCGTCACATGTGTGGCTGACTCATATGGTAAGAACGCTGCAGATAGGGCTCTGCGTGGGGGATGATTCTGTCAGAAATGTGGTGGGACACAACGATTGACATACCTACCACAATTATGTAAAAATATGGGCAATCAAAAAGAATAGATTCCAGCACACCGATATAACCACAATTAATATTTTAGTTTATATACTTACATTCTTTTATCTATGTGTTAATGTGTGTCTTAAAAAATAAAATACAGTGGCACTATTTATATTATTTTTGTAACACTCTCTTTACATCATTAACTATTACACAAAATCAGTGATTTTGACTAGGGTGGGGTAATGGAAATGGTGATAAGTGGTTGGCTTTGGAGTATATTTAGAAGCTAGAACTAACAGGATTTGCAAATGGATTGGATATAAGATGTGAGAAAAAGCAATTATCAAAATTATTAGATATTGTTGCCTATTTGTGGGGATATATGATGTGGAGGTTGAAGTTAGAAATTTTTTAGACTAAAAACGGTATAGACTGAGCAGCTTTTGCTTTTCTGGTTAAGCACTATGGGGATTCCAAAATAATTTTATGAAAATCCATGTTCCCAGAGAACTTAAAAATCTGCCCAGAGGTGAAATAAATACAAATGAAATGATGAAATATGTGGTAATAAAAATGAGTCACAAACCACAGCATGGTTGAATCTCACAAATACAAGGTTGAGCAAAAGATGCCAGACACAAAACAAGATGTATTATATATTATTCCATTTATGTGAATTTCCAAAACAGGCAAAACTAATCCATGGTATTAAAAATTAGGATAATCAGGTTACCTTTGGGATGGAGGTAGGGAGCTTGGGAAGGGTTTTGGGAGTGCTAGTACTAGTTTGTCTCTTGACCTGGGTGGTGGTTACATGAGTGTGTTCACTTTATTGATAATTCATTGGGCTTATGATTTGTGCACTTTTCTATATATGTGCTATATTTCAAACAAAAAGGTTAAAAACATTCAAGTTCTACACTGTGGATTCCTGATTCCAAGTGCAAGAAAAGTATGTCTGGAGAGGGAGAACCCAGCCTAGGCTTGAGCAGGAGGGACAAGGACAAGGTCCTAGAGGTTAGGGGTGGAGAAGACATTTCCAATGGGAGGACATGCCCAATGCAGGCACAGTGTGAAGTAAGAAAGCACAGGGCCAGTTTGGGGCAGAGTGGATAGAGTGGTTTGACGAAGTAAAAGATGAATAAGGAGATGTGTAAGGTGGGAGCTGAGGCTGGGAGGTAATTCAAGAGAGACCAGGGGTTGGAGGTCGTGAGTGCTGGGCTAAACAGCTTAGGGTTTTTTCTTTTGGATGGTGCAAGATCACTGAAGCTTTGGCAGTACTTTAGGATGTTGGAGAGGAGGGCCCTAGATAGCATGGAGTGGCAGGCATGGACAGAATTGTCACAGTGGGTCTGGAGAGGGGTGGATGGAGGACTACACCGAGAGACTCCCTGAGATATGTCTGGTGTTGTTGATCTTGGCTAGTGTTCTGGCTCCATTTCCTGCTAGCCCTAGTGTAGATGTGTTTGGTTTGCATCCTTTTCTAAGCGGGCCTCAGGGGCATCGGGCTCAGGCTTGGTGTTCAGGGACAGCTCTGTAAATTGTGCCCCCGAGGACTCCCCCATGATTTGATCCTTCTCTGAAAGTGTGTACTCTCACCTGAGCCAATCCCCCCCACTGCTGTGCCCCAGTGGGGTCCAGATGTGGTATCCAAACATGGGACCCTTCTATAGTATTGCTCCCTGCAGCCCTGACAGCGTAGTCTGTTTGCGGCAGCAGAAGTTCCTGTTCAACAGCGCTCAAGCCCATGGTGCCCTGCGGGCAGGATATGCTGGGGGCCAGCCCTGTTTGCCTCATTTAGGCTAATGTGAGTGTTTGTGAATCCCCTCGCACCCCCCTCCCGCCAAGCTTACTGACCCTTCTGTAGAGTGCAGAGGGTGGAGGATAGGGGATGGTTTTTTCATTTCTAGAAGTCTTGGGCAAGCAAAATTCCCATATGGAGAAGCATCTTCCCTTTGTCTTCACACTTTGTAGCCTAGTGGATATGCTGTCCAAGAAGAGAACAATTGATTACAGCAGATCTGTAGCTCGACAAGGTGTATCCCAGAGCCAGAAGCAACAGTGCTCTTAGGGTGGGATGATCAATATCTCAGTAGGGACAGGGAAGATAAGATTTGTTCTTTGCCAAAGTGCAGAACAGCAGATCTTCTAGAAATAATGGCAACATCTGATATGGTAATTTCATATGATTTGTCTTATTTTCCATTTTGTGTTTCTTCACCAGGCTGTGAGAAAGATGAAGAAAAGAGCACGATTCCTGCTTGTCATGTGAGGATTCATGTCAGACGTGCAGAAAGGTGAGGCAATTTGTCCAGTCTTGAGGGTGGTAAAGGCACAGGTGGGACTGGAACCCAGGTCTTTTGGCCCCAAGGCCAGGGTTTTCTGTTTGCACCAGCTTTACTGCCCCTTGGCAGGATTCTACTGTCCTGCAGTAACCCTAGAGGAAGTTTAGTCCTTGGACGCTTGGCCTGCCAATCTCTGAAAAAATATGATGAGAGTGGTGGTGCATGTTGGATTGAGGGGACAGACAAGGGGAAATGAGAGAAGCAGGATGAAAGTTGCCCATCAGGTGAGCACAGTGTTCCTTTTCCCATTTGCCCTGGAATCAAGAGACAATCACGACTGGGCTGAGCAGGAGACTGAAGAGGGCGTAGGGAAGATGGTAGCAGAAGGGAACAAAGCACTGTCCAGCAGCTTAGTGAAGAGTCTGCCCTCTCTCTCCCCAGCTGGGCCAGACTGTGTAGACAGTATGGGAGGACCCAGCTGGTCAGTGGATGGCCCTGCTAACCTGAAGTCTACTTCCCCATCCACTCAGGGTTAGGGCCAGAGGATGTGCAGACCTCTTGGTGCTGGAATGGGTACCATATTGTGTAACTTCCTGAGCAGCATAAAGCATCCAACAGATACCTTCCACCTGTCT
The DNA here is from genome assembly GCF_000956105.1 of Propithecus coquereli. Lineage (NCBI taxonomy): Eukaryota > Metazoa > Chordata > Mammalia > Primates > Indriidae > Propithecus > Propithecus coquereli. The sequence goes on from NW_012148618.1 coordinate 855,917, forward strand.
ACAACACGTGCATGCTCATCAGGCAAGAGGTCACAGCTAGAGCAAAAATCCAGATGAGTTGGGAAGGGTTCATTCCACCTGTTAAACACTAGTGGTCTCCTGTGGAGCTCACTGTGGCTTTTTGATCAAGGTGATTACTGTGGAAGATTCTAGGTGGCAGTAAAGCCCAGGCAAGCAGACCTGGCTGTAGAGGTGGAGTAAGGGGATCCCAGCTGAGATGGGTGCAGAGCAACTGCTCAGTATTTGGGGCTGCCTGGAGAGCAGCAGTCTCTGTTATAATCTAAGGCACGTATATTTGCCTTCATGAAACTTCTTGATATTTCTGATGTAAGGGAGTGATTTTCTGCTGGGTACAGGGGATGGGGAAGCAAAAAACTCCAGAAAAGATGTATTAACTCAGTCCTTGGGAATTTTGAGGTCCTTTTCCTTTAATAGTTTATTCTTCTGTTTTTCCTTAGACCTCTTAGTCACCAGTAAGCACGTGGCCCTTCTTTCCAGAGTCCAGGCCAACCCCTCCTTGCTATCTGAGCCCATTGGACCTTGTCCCTGGAATCTATCCATTTTCCTGGCATTTGGTTTGCTTTCCAGACTAATGGCCCAGGACAAATATCCTAGGAAAAAACTTTTCTGTCCCTTAATTTTCCCTCTATTTCTGTGATTTCCCTGAAATCAGATTTCTTTACATCTCTTTAAGACCAAGAGCTGTTCAAGGGAAGGTTCTTTTTTACCATCTCCACAGACTTGCATCAGTTGCAGACCCTACAACAGAGTTGGCACTCAGTAAGTGCTTGCTAGCGTGCATGTCCCCTCACCCCACATAACTGCAATCAAACCATGTATATATATATATATTTTTTGTTTTTTGTTTGTTTTCTGTTTAGGATAATTCTAATTTCTTTTATGGAAAAGGAACATTTGTTCATTGTAAAAAATCCAGAAAATATAGGCAATCAAGAAGAAAATAAAGATCCCCTGGAGTCCTACCATCAAATAATGATGACTATTAACAATTTGGCACATTCCCTTTCAATCTTCTTTGCATATACATATGTTCATATTTTTCATTATCTTTTTAAGTATAAATTTTGACATATACCAAAAAATGTATGTAGCATTTATCTAAAATATAAAGCTTAACAGTATGTTAGACAATACTGAGCCTACCACGGAGCCCACCACCCAAATCCAAAATTGATAGTTATTGAGATGGGTTCCTCCCTTGGTCTATCCCCTGCCTTCCTATCCCAGAGGTCACCCTGTTCTGAATTTTGTGTTTATCATTCCTTTCCTTTTAAAAATAATAATTTAATCACACGTTTGCAATGCCTAAACAATATATTATTTTAAACTTACATTTTAAAAATCTTGCTGTGTTTGGTCCTTTGGGATTGCCTTTTTTGGTAACATTTTGAAGATTCATCCTCACCACTGGTTGAGCTGTAGTTCATTCATTTTGTGATTGTATAATATTCCATTCTATGACCATAACACTATTTATTCACCTGTCTTTGGACATCCCCCCACCCCATTTTTTCCTCCTCACTCCCTCCATTCCTTGCTTCCTCCCTCACGTGAACATTCTTTTTTGTCTTCTGGGGCAGATGTGCAAGTTTCTCTACCTAGCAGTAGAATTATTGGGTCACAGAGCATATAAATGTTCACCTTTACATGGTAATGACAAATTATTTTCCAAAGCAATTATATAAGGTTACACTCCCACTTAGTAATGTGAAAGAATTTCTGTGGATCCACATCCTTCTCAACACTTGTTATTGTCATATTTCTATTTCACGCTGTATGTTCGTATTTTTCTGGTGAATGGCCATGGAGTTTTGGAAACTGAGTGCTCTCCTAAGCATTGTCTCCCTCTGTTCCATTAGAGGAACTGAGCCAGCCCACCATGCCCATGGGGAATCGGACTGCAGTGGTGACTGAGTTTATCTTGCTGGGATTTGCCCTCAGCAGGGAGGTGGAGTTGCTGCTCCTGGTGCTCCTGCTGCCCACATTCCTGCTGACTCTGCTGGGGAACCTGCTCATCATCTCCATTGTGCTGTCCTACTCCTGCCTCCACACCCCCATGTACTTCTTCCTGTGCAACCTCTCTGTCCTGGACATCCTCTTCACCTTGGTCATTTCTCCCAAAGTGTTGGCCAACTTAGGATCAGGGGATAAAACCATCTCCTTTGCCGGGTGTATCACCCAGTGCTATTTCTACTTCTTCCTGGGCACAGTTGAGTTTCTCCTGCTAACAGTCATGTCCTATGATCGCTATGCCGCCATCTGCTACCCACTGCGCTACACTGCCATTATGAGACCTCCTGTTTGCATCGGGACCGTTGTGTTCTCTTGGGCGGGAGGCTTCCTCTCTGTGCTCTTTCCAACCATCCTCATCTCCCGGTTGCCCTTTTGTGGCTCCAATGTCATTAACCACTTCTTCTGTGACAGTGGGCCCTTGCTGGCCCTGGCCTGTGCAGACACCACTGCCATCGAGCTGATGGATTTTATGCTTTCGTCCATGGTTATCCTCTGCTGCATAGTCCTTGTGGCCTATTCCTACATGTACATCATCTTGACGATAGTGCGCATTCCTTCTGCAAGTGGAAGGAAGAAGGCCTTTAACACCTGTGCTTCCCACCTGACCATCGTCATCATTTCTAGTGGCATCACTGTGTTCATCTGTGTGACTCCCTCCCAGAAAGAATATCTGGAGATCAACAAGATCCCTTCAGTGCTGAGCAGTGTGGTGACTCCATTCCTTAACCCCTTTGTATACACTCTGAGGAATGACACAGTGCTAGGGGTCCTCAGGGATGTGAGGGTCAGGGTTCAAGGAGTTTTAGAAAAGAGGATGAGGACGGTGCTGAGGAGCAGATTGTCCTCCAACAAAGAGCACTAAGGAAGGGCTTCCTCTTTGCCACCATGTATCTGTTATAGAAAGCCCTGGTATTAGAAAGAGAGAAGCTGCCTTAGCAAGAGAGAGAGCTAACTAGAGAATCCTGAATAGTCATAGTGAAAATAAGGCTGAGCTTGGAGACAAGGACTCAGAATCTGGCCTTGGTTCTCATTTCAAATCTGTGGCCACAGCTGTGTCACAAGACACTCTGGCCCCCAGTGTTGTCATCTGAAGTGCGACAGGGCTTGACTTGATCTCTAAGTCTTTTCCATACTGAATATTGTAAGAATTGCAGAAGGGCTACACAGTCTGTGTCCTATTAGAAGTCCTAACATGTTTGGCCCCATTTCCTTATGGATCCTGGTCACAACTGTTCTATCAGGTTGGCACAATTCCTTCCTGACCCCTTCTGCATGGACCTTCTTTAATTCCATCCTCTCTAGGAATCTTTCTATGAATAACCTTCATTATTCTCTAGTTCACTATCATATCCTGTATTGTTTTTCCTAGTGGACATTTGTGATGATTGTTGTGGGTGTATATAGTCTGCATTATTTAATAATATTGCTTTCTATAGTAGAACATGTTCATAATATCAAACATGCTCACATCCTTATGTAAGACATGGCCCCGTTTCCCTAGCCTCCGATGATTGACCCAGGGATGGATGATCTGATTGGAGGCACAATCCATCACCTGGCCCGTGGCCTATGACCCATGTGGCTTGGCTTGGACAGATAAACTATGCAAACAAATATCTCTTTTTAAAGAATTTGAACCAACAGACACAAAGATAATACCAGACAATGGCGATGCTCAAATAGGCTTGGCAACTGGAGTTGCCATTTTGGGAGCCAGGCACAAGCAGGTGAGCAATCAGAAGAAACCAGTCTTCCCATTGGAGAGAATGGAGTTGATGAATAGAGAAAAATAGAGAAGAGACAGCTGAGAGCCCCCTCAGCTGTAGGGACCCAGAGTGAAGGACCTTCCTCTCTAATGACTTTCCAGGCCAGGGAACTGGTAGAGTTTTAATTCCTCTTCCTGGATTCGATGAGTTTTGCCTGTACCTGTAAATCAAATCCCTTTTTATTGAGCTATCTTGAGAAGGTCTTAGTTTCTTGCAACAAATAGCAGCTTGACCACAAAGTTCTTTCTCTTTCCACCAAGCATAACCCCTTCCCCTTTCTGGCTCCCTAGGGCTGGAAAGAATCCGTTTTTAACCAAACTCAGTCTGAATCCTTGGTGCCCAAACACTGCCTGGGGCTTAGTTGGCACCCTCTAGGCCTATGGTTCAGCTCAGTGTAGACCAGATTTTCAATATCATCAGAGCCTCTGAGGCCTAATTTCCCATCCCTCTTGGTCTCCAGTGCTGCAGCACTTACTTTGTCTGAATTAAGCCCCGTGCTCCGGCGTGGAACTGCTCAGAACACATGCACACCCAAGGGAATGTTGTAAAGTTCTGTGGAGACAAATGAAGACCACTCAAATGAGAGCAGCTGTTTATTTAAAACTGGTTGTACCAGGGGAGTCAGCCACCATCACTTGCATTGGGCAGAGACTCAAAAGCAGACAGGGAAGTGGAAAAGCTTCATGGTGGAAAAAGGGGAAGGCTCAGGTATGCCCTGGCTGGAGGTTTTTGGCATGGGGAAGCTGGGGGTGGGCTAGCTGGAAGTGGGGCATCTTATGTGATTGGTTTGAGGGGCTTGTTTGGCTTTCTCTGATTGGTCCTGAGTTGGAAAGAGGTTGGGAAGGGGATGGGGAAGCAAAATACAGGGAGGTTGGCAATCATGACCAAGTCCTGGCGGTTCTGGGCCAACTGCTTCAGAGGTTTGGTTGTGGTTTGGCTTTCCTGGCTGGTTGCTTCAGAATTTGTGAGTCAGAGTTCTACTGTCACATATGGTCTGGCTATTGTCCATTTCTGTATGTAGTCTCTCAGTTCTAACAACAATGAATGTTCTTACAACATTTATAAGTCTAAACCGATAGACAATCCTCCCAAAGCAGACAAGCAGATCCCTTGAGAACAGGTGATGCAAGGTAAGCTTGGGTAAGCAGGGTTTGTTGGGGGTTTTGAAGGCCAGGCGTGGGCGCTGTAGAAACTGAGGAGGTCTTGCATGTGCCAAAGACCCTCTTCTTTGAGGGAAACCCAAGCCCCAAGATTTAGACCCTTTGACTGACAGGGCTTGCCAGTCACAGAGGCAGCTCACTGTTGCAGTACCTCTGGTACAGCAGGAAGGGCTGTGAGATTAAAGAAGACTTCTACCAACTGAAGGAGCAGGTGTCTACAGTCAGATTAGCGGAGGGGAAGAAGCAAGGCCTTTATGTTTCCCTTTGTAGGGCCCTGCGGTAGCCTCAGAACCCATGTTCCCTCCACCAGAAATGTTTCATTGAAAACATTTGGAGATTCATAGATGTTCTCAGAAGTCTTTAATCCACTGACCAAAAGTTTCTGGGTTTGGATTTAAAAGCAGTAACATATTTCCAAGTTCCCACCAGGAACTTTTAGCCTAGCAGTTTCATTTTCAGCCCACAGCAAACACTCCCTTCTTCTAGGCTTTTTCCTGCTTCGTGAGGTTGGTGTGTTGTCCTCTCCAAGAGACAGCAAATCTTCTTGAGGGCAGAAGACTGGGTGTTGTTAATTTTGGGGTCCCCTACCCTTTTTCTCCCAGGAACCTGTATCTGTGTTTTTCATGCTAGATATGCTTAATAAATATTTACTAAATAAAGTGAAAACATGTTCAGTTTAGCAAGAGTCCTTTTTTAAAGTGTAAATTTTGGCTTCATTAGGGTGGGCCATTCACATTTAAATAAAGCAGTCCAGCCCCTCAGAAAGGAGGTTTGAAAGGAAATGGAGCAGGGACGCTCTGGGAGGCTCCCTGAGGGCAGCAAGCTTCAGGAAATGGTGGTGGGTTTAGATTTGGGGGTGGGGGCAAAACAACAACAAAGGTCTATACTTGCTCCTCTGCATTCTAGTTCCAAGACCGAGTGGGAGGTAGCTTCCCTTAGAAGCTCCCTTAGAAGACAGAGCCTTAAAGATGGCCAGTTGTCCAGTCCTAGGAAGCCTAGGGTTTGAGGAAGCATGTCAAAGTGGACCCCGGCAGACCTCTGTGGTCTGTGACATGATTTTCTTTCCCTCATGTATCTGTGGCCTTCACAGCCCCATCTGCCTGTGGCCTGTGTTTACCCTCCCACTAGGACCTGGTGACCGGGTGGGGTGGGGGGTCCCCGGTCTCCAAAGGTGTATGAGGCGGTCTGGCACTCTGCAGCTGTTGGAAAATATAATTAAAAGCAAAAGCTCTTCCCAGCCCAGAAAACTGCTCCACGAAGGTAGAAGAGAAAGAAAACAGTTTTATTATTGAATAAACATTAAACCAGAATGTGATGCCCATGACAGGCAATCTGCTAAAAAGATTGCAAAGACAGAAAATAATGTCACCCTTTTATACATCCAGACAGACAAAACTAATTACATACATTTTCTCAAGATAAACATCACCTAGTTCTCAGGTAGGAGGACTTGACTGAACCGTTGGTCACACATAGTTTGTGCTCAATTCACTTGGAAATTGGGGTGACTATCTTTCTTAGCTAATTGGCTTTATCCAAAGGAAAAAAAAACTTTATAAAGCTTTATAACAGGAGGTAGTTTGGGAGCAAGGTGTCCACCGAAGTTAGGTCCCTACTCTCCTACAGGAATTGGGTAATAGAGGTGCCATCTTCCTTGATGATACATTTCAAAGAGATGGTTCCCAGGTCCTTAAGAAAGACCATCCTGGGTTGTAAAACCGATCAGAAGATTAGTTGAAGATTAGTTAATATTTAAAAAGATTTATATACATTTCAAAGAGACAGAAAGAACTCACACATTTTCTAAAGTAAACATCTAAGAAAAGGGAAGGGGGAGGCCGGGCGCGGTGGCTCACGCCTGTAATCCTAGCTCTCTGGGAGGCCGAGGCGGGCGGATTGTTTGAGCTCAGGAG
>NW_012148618.1:863309-1024051 GCF_000956105.1 Propithecus coquereli
AGGCTGGTCTCGAACTCCTGAGCTCAAACAATCCGCCCGCCTCGGCCTCCCAGAGAGCTAGGATTACAGGCGTGAGCCACCGCGCCCGGCCAAGCTTCTTATTCTTAATGTGCATTTGCCGTTACACAGCCCTCAGCCATCCTGCCGATGCTCTGCTTCCACTTGCTTTGTCAGTTTAGGTGTATGTTTGTGCTGTATCCCTGCGACGCAAGGTGAGCAGACCTGCCGATTCCTGTCCAAGAGGCTCATTCCTGAAACTGACATCATGGATGTAAACCAAAGTTAGGATCAACTTTGGAGAACTTCTTAAATTTTTAGTTATAAAAACACACATTCATTATAAAATTTCAGCCAGTATAGAAGTGTATAAAGTAAAACATGAAAGTCCTGCTAGCCAGTTCCATTCTGTAGCAGCAAACGTTGTTAGTTAAATATATTTTATGCTTATAGAACATATACATATTTATTCATACTCACACATATAGTTTTGATTTTACAAAAATGGGATGGTGTTATATGAATTATCTGTAACTTGATTTTTAAAATATCTTTCCATGTCAATACATATAAAACTACATAGTTCATTTTTAGATGTCACTTTTATGGACATTGAAATTTCTAGTATTTTCTTGTTGGTGCTAAAATGTATTGGCATAAATTCCTGCTATTAGGACTCATAGGTCATAGTGTGTGACCATTTTAAATTTCAGTAATTATTCTGGTAAGTTCTACCAAATTGTCTCCAAAAATGTGGTAATACTTTCTTCTTCCGCCAACATTGCACCAAAATGTCCATCTTCTTTACTGTTGCTATTACCAGATATTGTCAGTCTTTAAAATTTTTGTCAATCTGCATGTGAAAAATAGTGTCATTGCTGTTCTGTATTTCTTCTACTACTAGTGAGGTTGAGCGTCTTCTCAAATGTTCATTGGTCATTTGTATTAATATATCTTCTGTGAATTACTTATTCTTATTTTTTGTCATGTACACAAAAAATATTTTTCTGCTGGATTGCTTTTCCTTTCCTGATCACTTGCTATAAACTATTTTCCTTGCTTATCAAAAGTCTGAATATTTTGCATACCCTCAATCCTGCAATCTTACATCCAGAGAGGAAATTGATGGTCCAATGGGCAAGTATGTATGCGCAAGGTACTTATTATGCATTGTTTATAATAGAAAAATAGAAGCAACTTTAAAATCAAAAAATAGAGAAGTGGGTAAATAAATTATGATAAATCAACACAATGGAAGACAATGGAACAATTAAGAATAATGATATATTTCTATAGATTCTATATTTATTGATGTAGAAAGAGATTTATAACAATAAAGTTAAAAATTTCCATAAAGCACTATTAGTATGCTCTCATTCTTATAAATATATATTTTATATATAATAACATATGTAGAGTTGGAAAGAATATAATCCAGTGTATTTAATGTGATTATTTCTGTATAGTATAATTATGAATGGTTTTTTAAAAGTCCTTTTATTTTTTTCTTATTTTTCTACAATGATAAGTTTTGGCTTACATAAAAAAGGAAAAATATTCTCAGAATTGAACCTGGTGCTCAGATCAGGGTACAGTGGAGCCATTGAGTCCCCTGATCAACACAGGGAATGAGACCTAACAGTGCGTTAGCTTTTTGGGCAGTTTCATTCCTTAACTGACACAAATTGAGCTTCCAGCCCTCTAAAACCTAAACCTTCACATTGCTTCAGTGTTTTCATATGAACTGCCCTTGCTTTACAAGTTTGGGTCATTTTCTCTCCCTCTTTTTTTGGAGACAAGGTCTCGCTCAGGCTGGAGTGCAGTGGCTATTCACAGGCGTGATCATAGCATACCGCAGCCTCTGGTACAGAACTCCTGGGCTCAAGGGATTCTCCTGGCTCAGCCTCCTGAGTGGCTGGGACTACAGTCCTGAGCCACTGCACCCAGTGAGGTTCATTTTTAGTGTGAGAGATATGACATTTATCTCTGCCCATAGTTTGATGACATCAGAAAAAAATGTGTACAGCTGCTTTCTGTTTGGTGTAGGCTCTTTCTTCCTTAGCATGATCCTTTGAGATAAAATTGGAACTTCGTGTTTGAGATGGCCTTGTCCCTTTCAAGCCCTTTAGGCAATTTTCCTTAAAACATTTTGCAATCTGACTTCCTGAAATCTATAAAAATTGTGTCTGACCATCTTTCTTCAAGATTCTAATAAGTGAAATTTGTCAATAGGGCAAACATTTACCAGGTGCTCTGAGTCTAGTAGAAGGAGACTTAGGTTGGTGTCTTGATGCGTGGAGACCTCTGACACTACTGTAACTGGCCTGTGATCGGTTTTGCAATCTGAATTAAGAAAGCATCATCCATGTCCTTTTAACATCTGTTCCTGTTTCTTCTTTTAGCCCCATCCAAATACTTCCACTTTCAGTTTTGTGGTTCATGCTAATGTTGAGTCCCTTTAATTAGATCTGCTTTCTCTGAACAACCCTATATTTCCACAGTCATCCCCAGTCATGAAATCCATATGATTGATCTGTTTATCTAAAATTCAAGTTCCTCTCCCACTCTGGTCTTCTGCAATACAGCACTTCCCAGACTTTAGGATTTTACTAATATTAATTAAAAATACAGGAAAAAAAATCCCTGACGTTGATATGTTTGGCAACAAAAAATGACATTTCCTTCCACCTCCCCAAAATGATCAATAGATTATCAGAATCTTTTCATGAAAGAATAGTTTAATGCTGAGAAGGTTAGAAAAGACATAATTTCAGAATTTGAAAATATTGAAAAAAGTATTATTTTATTATAGACCAGAAATACTTTGTCCTGAACCAGCTCCAGTCTGCAGACCTGTGTAGGAAACTACTGCTATTAATATAACACATGGTTTTGCAGTTGTATTTGGCACAATTTTCTCTTTCCTTGAAAGTTTTAGAAAGTACATGATGCCCAGTTTTTGTGTTAGTTACCTCATAATTTATCAGAAGCCTATAAGTCTTCTATCATAAGTCATGAGCCTTCCCAAAAATCCTGTTCCTGGACACTGTATATGTTGTCAGCTGTTTGGTCACGTGCTCTCCTTTTTTCCAAAGTCAGACTCTTCAAACTGAGGAGATGAAAATCTCATCTGCAGCCCTACCCCGTGTCCTTCAGAGTCCTCTTCAGCCGCTAGCATGTCCCAGGTTTCTTCTGAGTGTGTAATTTGTTTTCATGTGTGTCAACTAAAATATGGGGTTGCTGGATCATCACGAACTCTACCTCAGGCCTCAGAACACACTCCAGGAAGAAGGGGAACCAACCTTTAGCAAGGCGAGGCCTGAGGACCTCCCAGCCCTTTAGCAGGGTCACCAACCAAGGGCATGAGTTTTCCTGAGTTGAGAGAAGGACTCTGGGCACCTGTTGGCATCCAGGAATCTTCCTTAGTATTCTGCCTAGGAGACTGTGACTGTTTTTCCTCTTCAGCTCTAGTGAAGCGTGATCTTTAGTAGGATGGTGACAAAGACCTTTCTGGCATAATAATGCTGAACTTACGCTATGAAAAACAGTCAGTATTAGTAAGAGGAGAAATGGTTTATCTTGAGATATTCCCAGGATGGGGTTGGGACTGACCCTTAAAATCTCACCTCTTTCTTGCTTCTGTAAGACAGATCGGGACCCTGAGTAAGGACAGAACAGAGAGGGAGACCAGAAAGGATCCTCCAGGCCCCATCCAAGGAGGCGGCCATATGAATTGAAAGGTCGTGTGATAAGAAACATAATGTTTTGCACCATTCATTGGACGTTGTTTGTTTGTTATCAGCTAATAGTGGAATTATTTTCTATCTGACTATGAACTGTACCTGCAATTGTGGGCTTACAGGGTGATGTGTCAGAGTAAAGAGAAATATTCACCAAGATCTCACCAACCTTTGGTAATGAAACCAGATTGCCTTTTTAGCACACGTATTTTGGTGTCTATCCGGAGAGGAAAGTTAAATTTAGCGCATTTCCTGCTAGTCACTAAACAGTGCAGCACCTCTTGGGCCTTAAGCTGAGTCACAGTCCTGTATGTCTATCTGTGGAATCTCTCCTTTTAAATTGCTAGGCTTTTGAGGAGCCCAAGTTTATGGCTTGAATTGTCACCAAGTCCTTAGAGCTCACCAGGAATGATGCCAACTAGATGGTATGTTCATTGTTATTTCTTAGTCTCAGCCCTGGGAATGTTAGGAACGGCCCCGTCAGATGCAGTGTGTGCGTGTGCTTGTCCGTACTGGAATGTGTGTGCTGGCATGTGTCCATCCACGTGGGCCTGGTAGTATAAACAAGGCACTCTGGGTGACCTTTCTCAGACTCTTTTTGCACCTGTTCCTGAGGAATGCATTTGCCTCGTGTCGAGTTTGGGAAAATAAGGCCAAGATGTCGTGCAGCCTCCCAGAGAAGTGATTTTGGAGCAAGCAGAATGAACTTTTGGGGGCATGGGCCCTACTCCACATGGGCTTTCTAGGTCAAGTGTCAGAGACACGGAGTCCCTTAGACCAGTACCTGCAGTCATGGGGCATCAGAATCGGCTAGGAATGTGTTTAAATGACGATTTCCTGGTCAGATTCCATCCATATTTACTGAATCACACTCTGGGGAATACAGCATAGGGAATCTATATTTTAAAAACATACCTCCAGGTTGTTTTGTTACGTGAGGAGGTTTGGTATCCACTGCCTCACTCAGCTCATTCAAGAGGGTGGTAGTGTCACTCAATGTCAACATTAAGTTTTTTAGATTTTACCTCCTAAACATCTCTTGCATCTTTCTCCTCTCTGTGTCAACTAGCCACTAGCCAAGTCCAAACTCCCAGCATCTCTGGCATGGACCACTATAGCAGCCTCAAAATTCTCCTGTGGGTAGGGACTCATCTCCCTGCAGTCTGTACTCCACAGAGCATCCAGAGTGGCTGTTCCAATCTCAGTCTGATTCTATCACACTCCCCACCCTGCCCTGACCCTCACTTATTTCTTTCCATTGCTTTTTAGGGTGAACACAACATTCTTCATGTGGCCAGAGGGTCTGCTGAGCTGGTCCCTACTGACCTCCCCAGACTCATCTCCCAGCCACCCTCCCTACCCTTCTCTCCAAAGACACTCCTTCCTCCCCTTCCCCGGCCCTGCCTTCAGTGTCAGCTGTCATCACTTCTGCAGGAGACTTTCCCAACTCTCACGGGAGGCATGTCTCTCCAAGTAGACTTTAATTTCCCATAAAGGCAGGGACTATGTGTTTCTTCACTATTGTAGCCCTAGTGCTTGGCATGTAGTAGGCTCTAAATGCCTGCCCTCCCCTCCATACAGCAGTCCTCAGAGGAGACACAGGTCCTAGGATGGATCAGACCTTTGTAATTATACCCAGGAGGAGTCCCGTCCATCTGTCTGCCCATTCATTCACTCATTCATACACTGGGACGTATGGAGTATTATGTGCCATTTAGAGCTATGGAATTCTGGGCCGAGCTGGACTCAGCCAGCACAGAGCAGGCAGTGTTGGTGATGCTTTGAACACTTTTATGAGCACTTAGCACATCTCACTTCCTTTGGTTTTATCAAAATAAACATTCATTGGACATGAACTATGCGTCAGACATGCCCCTTGTCCTTACGTGGCTAATGGTCTGGGGAGGAAAGATATTAAATAAAGAGCCACAAGTTTATGAGCTTTACAAAAGGGGCAGCTGAGCATACCATGGAGACACAGAACAGGGGGTCCAATTCTAGTTGGGGGAGTCAGGGAAAGCCCTCCCGCACAAGGAAAGTTTGAGCTGGGATCCAGAGGATGAGTAGGAGTTCTGAGGGCAGGCTGTAGGGAGCAGTACATGTGCAGGCCCACCTACACTTAGGAAGATAGGGTGTTTAATGGGCAGCAGGGAGCACCCAGTTCTGCCCAATTGTTCTGTGAACTGGGGCTTTCCCCATCACTCTGGATCTGGGCTCCTCGTCTGTCAAGAGCGGGTTGGTTGAGAGGGCCTGTGCTGACCTGGACTCTGGGCTGGGTCTGGAGGGCAAATACTACACTGACAGGAAAGGGAGTGGTGGGTAAGCAGGCACCTCTCAGGGTGCCCATCTCTGACTCAGGCATCACATGGCTGTTGTGAATTCAGTGCCACCCAGCACTCTGCTCAGAGCAATATTAAACATCATCACTGTTGGTGGTTTTTACTCATTTCTTTATTAATATAGAAAAGGAGCCCAAGGCAGCTGGACCAGTAGTACAAAGCACCAGGAGTTAATGCTATTCTGGTGAAAGGGTTGGCTTTACAAAAGTGAAGGAGCAGGCAGGAGCTGCCCTGGTTCTGGGGCCAGGCCCAGCCCACTGCCCCTAACCTCAGAGCAGCACCTGGAGCCTGCCCCTGGGAGACGGCTGACATATAGGTCAGGGTTGGGATAAGCTGGAGACCATGTGGACAGATGGCAAGGACAGAGGGTCAGGCAGTGGGAGCCACCCTGTGGCTGATGAGGACAGGGAACTGGATCATGGGCAGGGGCTCACAGTGGGCCTTGGCTCTAGGGCAGGTAGAAAAATGTTGCAGATACTGGTGGGCATGGAGAACCCAGACATGGCCCTGAGGCGAAGGGCCTTTCCCTCCCCTCTCCACCAGGGGCCACCTTTGCTCTATATTACATGTGGGGCTTCAGGGCCCAAGGCACAGAGGGAGGCTCAGAGGCCTCCAGTTGGAGGATGCGGCAAGGAAGGAAGCATTGAGTGTCCTCAGGTTAGGCAGCTAGGGCCGAGACACAGGGCAGGACAACAGCACCTCTGCAAAATGGGGCTAGAACGTGTGGCAGGGATGGGCTTATCCTTGGCCAGTGACCAGGACCATCCCCACGGCAATGGTGCCTCCTTTGAACTGTAGCAAATCAAGTGTGTAATAAGCACTCGGTGTCAGCAGACCTGGGTTCTAACCTTAGCTCTGCTGGAAGTCATATCATACAGAGCTGTGTCACCATGGACCAGCCACGTCCTGTTTCCTCATCTGTCAATGAGGGCTTTGGATATGACCGCTTAGGTTGTGGAAGGGACCCTGCAGGTGAAAGGAGCTCCAGCACCTGCTCTTTTTTTTTTGAGACAGAGTCTCACTCTCTTGCCTGGGGCGAGTGCTGTGGCGTCAGCCTAGCTCACAGCAACCTCAAACTCCTGGGCTCAAGCAATCCTACTGTCTCAGCCTCCTGAGTAGCTGGGACCACAGGCATGCGCCACCATGCCCGGCTAACTTTTTCTATATGTATTTTTAGCTGTCCAATTAATTTCTTTCTATTTTTGGTAGAGACGGGGTCTCGCTCTTGCTCAGGCTGGTCTCAAACTCCTGAGCTCAGAACGATCTGCCCGCCTCGGCCTCCCAGAGTGCTAGGATTACAGGCGTGAGCCACTGCACCCGGCCTAGCACCTGCTCTTGGTAGTTAAGTGGGAACCAGTCCCAGCCAGACCCTGGATGGAACTGGCATGGGATGGGGGTAATGGAATGATGGAGGCGGAAGATGTTCTTGCACGGAACCTACCCCCACAAACACTCTAGAGCCAGGAAAGGTGGCTGGGAGTCCTCCTTTACCCAGAGAAAGAAAAGGCCGCACAGGGAGGGAATGTAGCTCAGTACAATCCTTCACAACCACTATCTAGGCAACACTTGGCATGGAGAGAATGGGTGACACTGTGCAACCCTTTATGTTCTTCCCCAGGGTGGGGCACTCAAGGCCTCTTGTGGCTCCACCTCCAGCCCTTAGCATGGGGTCAGGGGTGCTCTTTGTCACTGTGGTCCTGTCCCGGGGACAGCCCAAGGCTCTGCCAGGCTGGCACGTATTAGTTGGTGAGGAAAGGACAGAAGGGCGAGTAAGCAGACAGGGAGGCGAGAGTGACTCTCTGGCTTTCTCCTCTTCCTCTAGAGAGAGCAGTTCAATCCACCGAGCTGCAGATCTCCTCCACCACGGCATTGAAGATGTGTGGCTGGTCGGCATAGACGTGGTGCGACGCACCCTCAATCTCCTGTGGAGAGAGGACCCGCCAGGGGTGAGACGGCCCTTCACTCACCATTTCTTTTCTCCTTACACCGCTTGCTGCCACCCACAAGCTCTTATCAAAAACAATGCTCCACCTTTCTTTGTGAATCTCAGTACCTTCCTTTGGGAGCCAATGAATCCCAATATCCCATTCTACTTCTGTGGACATTCACCGGATCTCTCCTTCCACGTTAGCACCACTGATCTGCTCATTTCATCCAAAGGCCCAGTAAACGGGGGCCCCCGGGGGACACCTAGTGTAATTAAGCATGCTCACTGGCAAATAAGGGGTGGGGAGCATAAGAAAAAAAGGCAGGCAGAGTGTGGCAGGAAGGCCTCGAGGCTCTGGCCTTGGGTAGGAATTACAGAGGTGCTGGAGGGCAGCTTCTGGACAAGAATCTGCCTTTCAGCTGAACTGGGCTACGAAGAATTAGGATATTACAAAGACAGTCAAACTTTCCCAACCCACTGCCCTATCTGTGTCCATTTCTCTTTCCCCTGACTCTCTGATCCCCCTTCTCTACCCCAAGGCTGAGAGCTGACTGACGGAGAGGCAACCAACATGTGTGGCATTCAATTCCCAGCACTTCCTCAACTCCCGCTCCTTGGGTGACCAACCTACCAGGTCTCGGACGTAGGAATCCGGTCGCTGCAACTTCACCTTTTTTCCTGTGCTGGTATCTATCCAGGTGTTGGCCCCATAGATCATGGTGATGGGCACATCCTTCCGAATCAAGTGAATACGCTCCAGCATGGGGCGCCGGGCCCAGCCGAAGGACTCCATCATGGCTTTGAATGCCGTCTCACCACTGCCGGAAGCAGAACCAGGTAAGGTGATTAACAGAATAAACATGCAGTAGAACATGGCAACTTGTTGGTCTCTCCAGAGGCTGGGCAGTATCTCAGTCATCTTTGCATTCCTCTCAAAGCCCGGCACTGGGCTCATTAAATATTGGTAAGATTAGGAGAGGACCGTAACACCAGAGGTCTCCTAGCACAGAAGGCTTAGGAGGGACACACTTGTGAAAAAGTCCAAGGCACTAAGAATCATCCAGAAATGGAGTGAATTATTATTTATTCAACAAATATTTATGTGTCACACACTGGGCTGAGTGAGGGGACATGTGAATGAGACAGATGGGGTGCTGGCCCTCCTGGAGCCCCAATTTTAGGTAAGTAGGCATTAAATAGCTAATCATATGATTAATTATTTAACTTAAAATTTCCCAAGAAGGATGAAAAGGTGGTTGAGTGCTACAGGAACACAGACTGGGGACTTGGCCTGCTGGGCTGAGGGAGAGCGTCAAGGAGTCCATTTGAGGTGAACTCTGAAGGGGATGCCAGAGTAGTAAAAAGGCTTCCTAAGAAGACGCTGGTATAGGCCGGGCGCGGTGGCTCACGCCTATAATCCTAGCTCTCTGGGAGGCCGAAGCGGGCGGATTGTTTGAGCTCAGGAGTTCGAAACCAGCCTGAGCAAGAGCGAGACCCCGTCTCTACTAAAAATAGAAAGAAATTAATCGGACAACTAAAAATACATAGAAAAAATCAGCTGGGCATGGTGGCGCATGCCTGTAGTCCCAGCTACCTGGGAGGCTGAGGCAGAAGGATCGCTTGAGCCCAGGAGTTTGAGGTTGCTGTGAGCTAGGCTGACGCCACGGCACTCTAGCCCGGGCAACACAGTGAGAGACTCTGTCTCAAAAAAAAAAGAAGACGCTGGTATTAAAAATCAGTCTTACAAGGACCGGGGGAGCAGTAGTTTCTGTTAAGTAAAAAGCAACAAATGCTGATTTAATCTACCTTACTCTCTGGTCATTTCCTCAGGTAGGACTAATTGAGGCTGTATCATGAGGTGTCTGCAAGGCTGGCACAGGAGCCAGCTCTCTGGCTGGTCTGTAGCTTCTGTGGGAGACGGGGGAAGCTGGGGACACTGCAGCCTCCTAGGCTGGGCCTGTCTGGGGGAGTTATATCTACACTCTCCTTTGCACCCCAGGGATGAAGGGGAGCCTGAGTTCTGCCCAGGCCACCAAAAATGGATAATTTTTCCTTAAGATACTGCAGCATGGTAGAAAAATCATGGAATTTGGAGTCAGATACACACAAATTCAAATCCTTGGCCATGTTTTCTTAGCAAGCCACGTAACCAGAATATACCTTAATTTTCTCACTTGCAAATTGGAATATTATACCCATTTCATTAAATCATGATTAGAAAAATGAAAATATACACAAAGCCCCTAAGTTTAGGTGAAGAGAAGTAGGTAACCCTCAAACATTTTTCCCTTTTGCCAAATTTCATGTTTTCCAAGAGAATGATAAAATTTCCTATGAGCTTGTCAGGGTTACAACTCTAAAAACACAGGTGGTCACAAAATTGAGTGATGGTGTTGGGGGTGAGAGAGCTGGTGACCATTGATGTCATCTTTGCTTCCTCCTGGACATGAACGAGTTGCAGGATTATACACTCTGTGGCTTAGATTGGGAGGCCGCTGTACAGAACTAGGTCAGGGATGAGGAAAGTTCTGGGGTTAGGCCTGTGAGGCCCCGAGTGGGTACGAGGCTAACACTGAGCCCATGGGGGCTGAGAGAGGAGCTGAGAGTAGGAAGCTGGGGGTAACCAGTTTGACTGTTGAGCAGAGTTTCTATACTACTGCCTAACTTGGGCCCTTCCATTAGCTAGCTCGTGCGCAATGCTGGACACACAGGTGCCACGCTGCCCCAAAGCTGTCTGGGTTTGAGACTAATGCTCAAACAGTGCTGCTGGAATGCAAATCCCACTTTCCTCATGGCTTTGGCCCACAACAGGTGACTCAGACAAGGCTGGAAAGAGGTGGGGCAATGACTTTGGCTCCCTGAGATTCCTCCCAGCAGCTCGAGGTGAGGCCTTCACAGAGGCGGTTCCACCAATGCAACCTCATGCTATCAGTCACTCACAGGGCACTGCCGTAGGGGAAGATTACCTCCCTGGCTCTGCCCTGGCCTTCAGTGTTGCCAAGACTGAAGATTGACAGGCTGTGGGGCCTGCTGTGTAAGTGAGAAGCCACAGACAAGAACTTCGCAATGTTCCAGGGACACCTTCAAATCTCCAAAAGATACAAAAGAATTTCTGTCCCAATGATAAGTCATTTCAAAGTGCACGATTAATTTTAAAATGTGTGCTCCTGCACTGAGCAATTCTCTTTGCAGGAACGTGTTCTGCAGATACAGTCACATGTGTGTGCAAAGCAGGAAGTGCAAGGAGGCCTTCTGAAGCAATGGCTCATGGTATCCTAGACTGGAAATTATAAGGAAATTTGGGGACTGCAGGTTTGGGACGGAAGACTTCTTTCTTTCTTTTCCCTTAAAAAAATACCATGTTTTTGTCACTTTTTCAGTTTTCAAAAAAGATCTTTTAAAATGTTTTCCAGACTTTTACCCATCAGGCTACTGCCTATCTGTAGGGAAGAGGGAGGACCTTCCTCTAGAGATGGACAACATGTTTAATTAATCTACTATCTTCTATATTCCTTTGTGTCTATCCCTGGGGAACTCTCTGGAAATGATCTAGCCTATTAGTGCCTGTGTTCCCCTGAGCCAGAGCTTTGTGAAAGAAAAAATAAAACACAGAACTCCAGTAGCGAGTTTATCTCCAAACCATCCACCCCAAGCTAGCCTTGGAGCTTCCCTCACCTGGGATTCTGTGCATTGCAGTGGTAGATATACTCTGATATGGTGTCATCTTCAAAGAAGTCCGCAAACTTGCGCTTGAAGTCCGGCCGGAATCGCTGCACCAGGCCAGGCCCTGGGAGGGAATAGAAAAACCCAGAGTGGCCAATTTGGGTGGGGATCAGGGGCAACAAGACTCCTGCCCGTGTATGTTTTAACAACTTTAACCAAACGGTATTTCTCCTAAGGGTTTGTTTGCCTTATACATTTAATATTACAGTGGCAGAAAGAGTACGGGAGTCTACGGGGAAGACTTCAAATGGCAGTTGGTTGCCAAAGAATTTAGAGACAGTCTAACATCACTGAGGAACC
This sequence comes from Propithecus coquereli, assembly GCF_000956105.1. Lineage (NCBI taxonomy): Eukaryota > Metazoa > Chordata > Mammalia > Primates > Indriidae > Propithecus > Propithecus coquereli. Next base: position 875,336 of record NW_012148618.1, read on the forward strand.
AGGTTATTTTCGGCTCAATGAAGTCCCAAGATCTTTCCCTGCAAGGATCACAAGCCTTCCTGAGTGCATAGTTGAGATGCTCTTCTTTCACAGCCTGTGTCCTTTTCCTCCCTGAAACCCTGTAGCCTTCTAATCTTCTGATGGTAGCGGATGAAACTAGACCACCTCCCACGAGCCCTCTCATGTTCAAGCCTGTAATAGAATACATGGAAAGGTGAACTCAACAACACTGGGGTCTCAGACTCAGAGCACTCTTTTAGAACAATCTGTTCCTTTCACCTTTCTTTATGGTATATATACAAGCAAAAACAGACTGTAAAAATTAGGCCTACTGGTCAACTTCTGATGTCTCTCTTCTGGTATTCTCTGTGTAAGCAGTAAAGGGGTGAGAGCGAGGTGCAGCAAAGATCTCTATGGGTGCTGGCCCTCCCTCCTGGTACAGTCCCCCATGGTTGCCTGCCATAATACCTCTGATGCCCATGCAGGAACCTGGCCAGATGCACGGCCAGAAAATGAGAGTGGCTTGAGCAGGGCTTCTCCTTGGAAAAGGACTGTAGAGGCTCTGTTGGAGTCCACAGTGCTGGGAACCTGAGAAGGTCAGCCCTCTGCTCACTTTCTGTCCTTTCCACCTTTGTCTCTTGTGAGCCTTCCTTTCTCTCAGAACTCCTGAACACCTACCTTCTACTCAAATGCTCAATTTTTTTTTCTTTATCTGGAGCCATTCTGTTTTAATTCAAGGGCCTAGAGAGAGAGAACTCTTCTTTCGCTATGAGCAATTAACTCATAATAATTGGCTATTGAACATTACTATGTAAATATAAGCCATCAGTATAAGATGGGGGTCACCAAGATTTTCCATGAAGGGAATCTACTTCTCACTGCATCAGAGTTATAAGCTCCCCAGAAGGGAGGGGTGCTGGCAGTGTGAGGCCAGAAAGCCAGAGCTACTGACACTGTTCATTATGGCTGGCTCCTCCTGCCCCTACCCTTTTTCCTTCCCCTTTTACCCCCAGAATTTGCAGAAGGCTACTAAGTGCTAGGCAAAACAGAGCAGGTGAAGATGTGGTGCTTGCCTGGAGCAGGGCATGATTCAGAGGGGCTTCCCTGCCATGGTGGGCTATGTTGGAGGCTCTGGTCCTGCCCCTGCCTGCTGCAGGCGCTGGGTGACCCACGAGGATGGGATCCAGTGGTGGTTACTGTGCCTGAATCACCAACAGGTTGTCATAAAGACTCACATATGTAGCAGGGAAGCATCGCTTCACAGCCCCCCTCGCAGCCTCCTCCTCTCTCTGGGGGTCTAGCCAAGGCATGGGGTAGCTGTCCTGCTCCATCTGTTCCTTGCATAGGAAAGTTTTTTCCATGCAGTTGAAGGGGGGAAAAGAACCTTCTGAAACCTCAAACAAAGAGATCTGGTTCAGATGAATAGCTTTAAATAATAATGCTAGGCCCACTCTCACTTTCTATGAATAAGTGGGGCAGACACAGTGGGGCTTCCAGAATGGGACAGACTTAATTTAAGGGAATAGTTTCCTCATCTGCAGGCTACTCACCCCAGGGCCCAGCTACTCGAAGAACAGCCAAAGGATTGGAACGCCCTAGGACAGATGCCACGGCCTTGACCCACGTTGGGAGAGCACGGACCTCATTGGGGTCGGTCGGTCGAAGGGGAAAGCCCCATGGGTCCACCAGGATGAGGTGTTTTACCCTGCATTAAAGGAGGAAAGAAGAGAAGATACATTGTATTCTCTTGGAAGTATCAGAGCCTTTCAATCACCTAGGAAGGAGAGAATTATTAGACAAGAATACTGGAAAGTTCCCGGTAAGGCAAGGAGTTAGGTCACAAGGGCAGGTGGCTCATTACCTTTCAGGGTACTTGATAGAGTAAGAAGTGGCCAAGAATCCTCCCAAACTGTGCCCCAGGAGTATCATGTTGGGGATCCCCATGGTCTCCCGCCATGTCTCTATCGAGGTCACAAACTCGTCCTCAGCCCCCTCTGGGTCCCTCGGGAACGTCGGCCTTGAGCTTCGCCCGAAGCCAAGCAGGTCGAAGGTGTGAAGCGTGCGGCGGGCACTCAGCGAATCCATGTTGAGGATCCAGAGGCCCACGCCACCCCCGAAGCCATGCACCATCACCAGGGGCGTGCGATCCTTTTGCTCGGGGCTCACGGTCACCGTCCAGATCTTGTTCTGGTTTGGGAGGGAAATGTATCTGGCCAGGAACTTGTTCTGGAGACCTGGGATGGGGAGAATCCCAGGGTGAATCAACAAGACTGCTTCCCGATGGCCGTCATTCTGCCTGGACTACATGCTTCTGATGTCTCTCTCCATTCCAAGACCCTTCTCACACTCCCTTGGCTCTTTCCTGCCACAACTCTGACCACTGACAACACTCTCTCCTTGACCACACTTTAGGTGAGCTCTTCTGAGCCCTCTTCTTGACAAGGCCTGGCCCCTGTCCCCATCCTGCCTCCGGCATGCCTAGCCCAACCTTAGCAAGAATCCCCTCACCCTTCATTTCTGAGCAAGCAGCTCCTCCCCCACCTTTGATGTGTAAGTCCTTGACCTTTCTTCAGCAAGAATCCTGTTAAGTCCATTTAGCAAGAACCCCCTTATCCTTGATGTCTCCTCTCAGTACTTCCCTATCCACTGACCCTCTCACCCTGCTCCTTGGTTATAAGTCCCCACTTGTCCTTGTATTTGGAGTTGAGCCCCATCTCTCTCCCCTACTACAATAGTCTTGAATAGTCTTGGTAAGGACCAACTTAATGTGTCAAAAGAATTTTTTCTTTGACACTACACATCCTAGAGAATTCAACTCCAAGCACAATTTGTAGATTAGTCTGTAGGTAATGAAGGCCATCTTATTCCTGGAGGCTGTTTGTCCAGCTCCCTTTGGGCCCACGGTGGCAGTGACACTCCACAGAACTCTTATGTCCAATGCTCTTGAACTTGTTTGTGCTTGGAGCTTGACAGATGGACAGAACTGGGGTCCAGCCAGGTGGAGAACGTAATGGGTATGTGCTGGGCCTCGGGCTTATTCCTCTTAGAGACTGAGGTGGACAGCGCTTGCTCTGCTGGTGCCACGGCAGTCACGTGGCAGAGCTACCTTAGATGCTGGGCAGAGGCTTGAAAGCTATGGCTGTTCTGCGTCTGCTCTGACTCAGGCCTATAAGAGCAAGGGTGGCCGTGGCTGGGGCAGTTGGGGAAGATCATATGGGAAATATGGGGAGGCGTGGCCCATGGGTCTTGTTTGAGCTGTTACTGTTCATGGGACGCCCTGCCCCAAAGCAACAGTGCCCATGGGAATTGGTCTGCAAATCCCAAACTACTGTGGTGACCAGACAGGTGGTGGGCTAAAACGAGGTGGAACATAGGGCACATTAGAGAATGTAGGATTGCTGGCCCTTGGGTAGGCAGGTGGTAAATCTAAGAAGTGTTTGTGTGTTTAGAACAGAGAGGGAGAGAAGGAAAGAGAGAGAAATGGGAGAGAAGGAGGGAGGAGGAGAACGTGTATGTCTGTGTGTGTTAACCCACATTGGTATAGAGTTTGAGGTGAAGCTGTAGGATGTGGCAGGAACTAGCATATGGCTGGGGAGAAGGTAAGAAACCACTATCACAGAATATCGTGCCCTCTGTGTGAATCTCTTCCCTCAAATCACTGACATCGTTTCCCCCCACCCAAAGCACAGTTAATCAGGAATCAGTGGGTTCAGTGTACCTGGCTCTGGGAAGATCCTGCACCCTTCTTGGGCCCCTGAGGGAGGTGGGACAAGCTGTCCCTTCTACTTACACTGGAGGATCCTGGATTCCACATTCTTCAGCTGAGACATGGAAGTGGGGCGCCAAGTAGGCAGCCAGCTACTCAGCCAGCCTTGAGGCCTGGGATGAGGAGACACAGAGACACTCATTGGCAACATTGACAAGGAAACATTGATGCTCTCAGCCTTGCTGACAGTTACAAGAGTTATCAGGAGGCAGGATGTTTCCCAGCCTCAGGAGACCTGCCCACTATGGCAGTCAGCAATTCCCTAGCTGCCTTAGATAGAATGTTATTCTTCTCTTGTACGTGGTTATTAACAACATGACCCTTGTTGCAAAGGATAGTCAGAGCATCATGTGTACAAATACTTTACAGTTTACAAAGCTCTTTTACATTTATTATCTCACTTGAGCTTTACAACTTCGCTTTGTTACTGGTTATCATAATTTATGTTCAAGGAGATTAAAAGGGGAGGACAAGAAATTAATGTTTCAGTTAGTTTGCCATCCCCAGGACTAGCTGTTCCTTTAGGGTAGGACAGACAAATTCCCATACCACCTTCCCTCCTGGCAGGGCACTGGTGTTTGTGTGTACCCTCTTCCAAGCCCCTAGAAATATGGAGCATTGTGTCAGTGCCCAGATTACCTGAGCTCTCAGGTAATCAATCCATCCAGCCCTTAACATGGAGATGGGTAGGCAGGGAGCAGGAGGTGGCAGACCTGGGTTCAAGTCCTGCTATGACTCACTGATAGGATGCAGGTTGCCTCTGCCCTTGTTTTCCAGATTGTAAAATGAGTAGTAGAAAGTTCACCCATGTCCTCACTTCCCATACCATGCAGTAAAACAGATAGGATAACCCATACTGCTTTCTCCTTCATACCCAGTGACTTTAAGTCATTGCAAGACAGAGATTAAAAGCACCAGCTTTGGAATAAAAAAACCTCCTGGATCTGAATCACAGTACTATCATTGACGAGCTTTGGCCCATTAAAAAACCTGTCTTCGAGCATGTGGATATTTAAGGGACCCTGTAAGGTGCCCAGAACTACTTACATGCTCAATAAATGACAGTTTTTATTATTTCTTTTCCATCCTATATGATATTTCTCTTTTCTTGAACTCTGCCTGGGTGAAAGGGGTTACAGGACAGACATCAACAGCTATAGGAAGGACCTGTGAACACCAGCATAGTCAAGGCAGGGGCATTTTGTGGGGAAATGAGGGGAACCATTGCCAAACCCCCTTAGCACATACTGGGCATCCTACTACATCATTTGAAGTACAGAATTTTAGATTAGGAAGTTTCCTTAGAAATCATCCAGTCCAGCTCTTCATTTTACAGATGAGCAAACTAATGCCCAGAGAGGTAATACAGCAAGTTAGAAAAAAAACCAGAATGCGAACCCAGCTCTCAAATCCAGATTTCTCAGCATCTCCTCCATGGACCTTCCAGCCTCAGCCTTTCAAGGCCATACATAAATATGCACAGTATTTAACCACATTTTCATACTTATCTCTTTTTTCTGAAGGGAGGTGTGATCTAAAGCCAGAGTTCTAATTTTAGCACTGCCTGTTACCAGCAATGTGACTGTGGGCACATTATTTAGCCTTTCTGTGTCAGAGCTTCCTCATCTTTAAAAGGGAGGTCCTCATAGGGTTGTTATAAGGATTAAACAAGTTAGTGCATCTAAAGCACATAGAATGATGCCTAGCATAAGATAAACTTCCAATAAACTTTATTTCCCCCCAGCTAAATTATAAGCTGTCTACATTCCCAGTGTTTTGCAAGTAGCAACTCTCAGTGAATATTTGAAATCTGAAAGAAAAACTGGGATTGCAGCTGGGAGTGATACATTGATGGCTTTAGCTAAACGAGTCTCAATCAATCTAATTCCAGAGAGACTCAGAACCCTTTTAATACTCTACTGGGATTCCTCATAGGCTTGAAGTATGGGGACCAAGACCTGGGGTTGGAATTTTGCCAGTGTTAAGAGACAAACTTTCTCTCTGAATCATAGATACTGTGACAAGTCGGATCATAACATCTGGATACCACATTGCTCTGTAACTGCCCAATGCATTGGAGGAGAAATGCTGTCTCATGGAATAGTATCATGGGCTGCTCAGCAGATATTCCTTGGGCAGGGGGTGTACTTCGCCATTCTTCTGCAAAAACGTTACAGGTAAAGCACTGGAAATGGCGCCTGGCACACTGTGTATGCGCAATACTATTGGGGAGGAGGGGATGGGGTGGGAAACTGAGGCAAGGAGCAGAGAGGCCACTTAGCCATGAACTTAGCTTGGCTAGGGTGTTCTCTTCCATCCGGATGGGGGTGAAACAGAGGGGGTTTTGTACTGGGAGAGGATCCTGTTCTAGACCTCTGTGATCTTGGGCAAATCTCCTAATTGCTATGGATATCAGCTTCTTCATTTGTAAAAAGGAGCTGAACTGCCTGCATCTCTTCCAGCTCTAATATTCTGCTTCATTAAGTCATTTTAGGCATTGCAAATTTCCCCTTGGAAAAGTTATCTTAGAAGGCAACATTCTTCTGGGCAGTTCTTTCAAGCCTAGGAAGTTATTTATTATTGTCATAATCAGTTTTGCAGGATGTCAGTTCTGCAGGTCTGAAAGGGGGGGTACCAGGTCCAGGAAAGGCCCCTTCTGGTGAAACCAGGGCTTGGCTGGGAGCTGAGTCATTCTTCTAGAAACAACTTTTCCTTGCTCCTATCAGATTTCGAACTGCTAGTTACACCACCTACAGGTGGCATCCCAAACCCGATGCCCTTGAGACAGGGGTAACAAATCTCAATAGCTCTAATTCCGAAACCACTGCATTAAGGATGTTGTTATAATGATTAAAACCATTATCAACTAGGACCACAAGCGGTTATGTGTCTCGGTGGGCAAGAGCTAAAGAAACTTGAAAGCCCATCACTCCACGCCAATCCTAACGCGGTGGAGACCTCTGCCTTCTGCCTGCGCCTTCTCTTTGCCGGGCTGAGGGAAGAGGCTCTTTCCACACCCACGACTACCGACCCGGGCAGGTCGAGACGAGCCCACCTGGCTGCTACTCCCGCACCCGCGTCCCACAAGCTTGCTTTCGGGGGATCTCACACATTACCACTAAATCTAATCTCTGAGCACAGCGACTAGAGGAGAGCGAGGGGCAATCGCGAAGACTAACGTGCAAAGTCAGAATGACTGAGCTGCAGGCAAGCTCATCTACCATCGTTCCCCAGGCTCTGCGGCCGCCTCTTCTGAGCAAAAAGCAAAGCAAGCAAACGCAACCCCCAGTCCTCCCCGGAAGCCGACCTGAAAAAGGAAAGGCGGGAAGGTGTCTAAAACAGTTCCTCTGCCACAGACAGTCCCAGGATCATGGCCCAGAGAGAGGGAGAGAGAAAAGAGAGAGACAGAATTAACTCACTGCTGCTCCAGATCATCAGCCATAGTAAACAAGCCCTGCCGGGTCAAGCAGAGCCAGCCCATCCCTCCGCTTGACGCCAGCACCAGCTGACCCAGAAAAGTATCGGATAACAAAAGGGGCGTGGCCAGCGCCGCCTCTGGGCGGGGAGGCGGGGCTCCAGGCGCCGGGTCGCTCTGAGTGGGGCCTGGCTGCAGGGTGGCCGCTGGCAGATGGAACTCGACAAATTGGTTTGAGCTAGTGGGGCCCTTCTTGCTAGGTTTTCGAGTATTGGCATGTCATGTCCAACCGGAGATGTCTCTGGGGGTCTTATAAAATAGGACAGTAATCCTGGTCACACATTTGGGGGGACAGTGAAGGAGGTGAGTAGTGCTAAAAACCCCAGTTTCTTCACAAGAGCTCCATCAGCACTCCGTTCTCTCATAATTAAAAAGTGGCAGAACTACCCCTGCACATGCTCACACACACTCTTTGGGTTTCCTGTTACAGCTCTCTCCCGCTGAAATCTCCCCTTGTTGGTGTTCCTTCTAATTGGATGCTTAAGATGTTTGTGGAGACAATACCTTTGGTTGAATGCTCCTACAAAGAGCCTAGTCGCCAGATATCAAAAATAAAAAACAGGATGCCTAGTTAAATTTAAATTTCAGATAAATAACAAATAATTTTTCTGAATAAGTATGTGCCATGCAATATTTGAGGCATAACTGGGTATCCTGTATTTTATCTGGCAACCCTAAACCTATGCAACATATGCCAAAAAGGGCATTCCTCTACTTTGAGGTTGAGTCTGGCCCCAACCTAGTTTCCAGGGAAAATGTAGCTTAACCCCAGATCTCCTTCAGTGTGGAGGATTGCACCTGAACCTGGCTGGGTCTGCTTTAGATAGGTGGGTGTGGGGACACAGGAGGTAAAGTGGCTGGCTCAGAGCTCAGAGTTCCTGAGTGCACTTCAGGCTTGCTCTGCAGAGGAGTCAAATCTTGAGTCTGGCTGTAGAATTTACTTGAACTGGTAAATGGTGCCTCATGTCCCTGGAGCTCTCTGATTTTAGATCATCCCCTCGGTTAAGTTAAAACCAGGCTAGGGGGTGGTGGAGGATGGATGGGAGAATGCCGGTGCAGAGGGGTTTATCTTTTTAGCCTTCCTGCTGGACCCAAAATATTCTGAGATTTCTTCCTGTTTGTAACACAGTATTAAGCTGGTCATTATAAAGACTTAGTTTAAGAGAACTGGTATTTATAGTTTAGGGGCTTAGGAATTTGCAAGATGTGGGGCAAAGTGGTACAAATAGCAGAGGACTTGTCTGTTCCGTTTATTCTTTCAACAAAGCACAGTGGTCCCAAACTTCAGTGTGCATAAGAATCATCTGGAGGGCTTGTTAAAAATTCAGTTTCCCGGCGGGGGCGTGCAGTGGCTCATGCCTGTAATTCTAGCACTCTGGGAGGCCACGGAGGGAGGATCACTTGAGCTCAGGAGTTTGAGACCAGCCTAAGCAAGAGTGAGACCCCGTCTCTACTAAAAATAGAAAAAATTAGGCAGGTGTGATGGCTTGCAGCTATAGTCCCAGCTACTCAGGAGGCTGAGGCAGGAGGATTGCTTGAGCCCAGGAGTTTGAGATTGCAGTGAGCTATGATGTTGCCACTGCATTCTAGCTGGGGTGAGAGAACGTGATTCTGTCTCCAAAAAAAAAAAAATCAGATTTCCAATCCCTACCCTCTGAGATGCTAATTCAGCTGGTTTGGCTTGATGCTAGAAAGCTGCATTTTTAGGAAGCAATGCAGATGCTGGCGCTCAGTGAGACTCACTGGTTAATTAGAAGCATACATTCTGGAGTCAGAAATTTGTGTTAAGGTCAGTCTTTGCTTTGCCTCTTATACATTGTATGCCCTTGGGCAAGTTATTTAGTATCTCTTAATTTCTTCCTCTGGCTTGTGTCTTGTGAGAATTAACCAAGATAATTCAACTAAACGTTTAGTATATTTATTTGTGCTAAAAAATGTTACTTGTTGATAGTGTTGTTATTATTCTTCAAAGCCAAGTATTATGTTAAGCACTAAGAATACCATTATCAAAAGGAAAGAAAGAACCTGCTCTAGTGGTAAACAGAGACTTTCTATCTGCTGCCACCCTAGGCTGTTCTTGGCTTTGCCCAGCTGGCAACTTTGTATTCAGAAGTCAGCTCAAACTTTTCTTCTGAGGCCTTTCTTGACCATAAGGTCTAAAGAGATTCCTCATCAGTTGATCATATTACCCTATTTTTTTTTTTTTTTTTTGAGACAGGGTCTCGCTCTGTCACCTGGACTAGAGTGCAGCGGCATCATCATAGCTCACTGCAACCTCAAACTCTTGGGCTCAAGCAACCCTCCAGCCTTGGCCTCCCAAAGTAACATTACCCTATTTTTATTTTCTTCGTAACACTTATCACTATCTGAAATTATCTTGCATATTTTTTACACGTTTATTATCAGCCTCCCCTACTAGAGACTAAGTTTCATGGGGGACCTTGTCTGTCCTGTTCTCTGCTTTGTTCCCAACATCTAGAACAGGGTGTGGCACAGAGTAGGTGCTCAGTATTTGCTGGATAAATGAAAGGATGAAAAGTCTAGTGAGGAGGCAGAAGCAAAAACAATTACCCATAAAACAGTGTGCTAAGTGCCAAAGGCTTTGGTAGCTATATTCTAAATTATACCATATAGGAAATTCAGTGCTCCAAGACAGGACAACAGAATCTCTGACTTCTCTAAAAATGTGTAAGATGTAAGATGAAAAATGTAAGATGTAGAACTTTTTGAGGCAAGAATGACTGGGCTGGAACTGGTTTTACATCTCTCTAGATTCTTTCTCAAAAGGAAGCACAGACAAGCTTTTATATTTTGTTTTCATGTGCCAAACCAGCTTTAAAGTAGAGATTGCTTGGAAGCAGGGAACTTGAATGTATGGAGAGTGCCTTTTAAACCACAGTTAATAAAGCCTTTAAGTTGTCCCCAACACTGGGTTATCTCAGGACTGAGCTGGATCTGCTAGAATTATACAGAGTGGAAAGGAGTCTCAGTGCCTACTCTACACAGGCCTCTGGGGAGAAAAGGTAAGGTACTTTTTTCCCCTTATCTTCAAGACAAGACACACTAAGTGCAAGTATGAAAGAATGCATCCTTCTTTACCTCAAATATGTGTGATTTTATGTATGACTTAAGTATTAATATGGTCTTTATGGGAGGAAACTAATTTGACAAACCCTTTTTCCTGTGCCTGTAAGTCATCACTAAATATTCCAAAAGTAAGTGAAGCTGATAAACCGATAGTTCAGGCGTGGCAGAGATAGATCATTCTTTTGTTTCAAATGGGTGTCACAGACTTTTTTTTTTTTTTTTTTGAGACAGGGTCTCATTGTTTCGCCCTGGCTAGAGTGCAGTGGCATCATCATAGCTCACTGCAACCTCAAACTCCTGGGCTCAAATGATCCTCCTGCCTCAGCTTCCCAAGTAGCTGGGACTACAGGTGCATGCCACCATGCCCAGCTAATTTTTCTATTTTTTGTAGAGATGGGGTATAGCTCTTACTCAGCCTGGTCTCAAACTACTGGCTTCAAGCAATCCTCCCTTCTTGGCCTCCCAAAGTACTAGGATTACAGGTGTGAGCCACCACACCTGGCCTGTCATTACCTTTTGAATGAACTATGAACAAAGTGTGATGCTTAGACTAAACACAGGAATTGAGTGGAAGAGGTCTAAAGTTGCTCTGTCCAATAATAGTCACCAACCACAAGTGGCTACTTAAGATTTAAATTAATAAAAACCAAATAAAATTCCCTTAGTCACACTAGCTATATTTTCAATGCTTAATAGCCACATATGTCTAGTGGCTACTAGTGCAGAGAGATTTTCATTATCACAGAAGATTCCATTGGACAGTTGCTCGGGCATTGATGATTTCAGCCACATGTTGTGGGGAGTGTTGTGCCCTCAGAAAGGACAATATGGTAGATTCTCTTTTGGGTGCCAGGGAGGGGGCAAGACTGAGGCTTTTATGGGACTCCCCAAAGAGCTAGGAGGAAGGGAAATCAGCCAAAGGAGACTGCAAAGTTGTTCCACTTTATCAGGAACTGGATGGATAAAGGGATATGGGTTCCCTGAAGATATATGCTGCTTTACTAGGACTGGGATCAGAAATTTTATACTTTAGAAATTTGACTTTGTGCTGTTTGCAATTTGATTCCCCTTAAAATTTTCCCTTTGAAAATAATAACCCATTTTATTTGTTCTATTAGAAAACAAGGAAAAGGGGTTTTGGTAACACTGGGGCCAAAGTTTAAAAGGTAGAGCTGCGACAGGCAATAGCAGCAAAGAGAAGCAAAAGAGGGAAATCTTAAGGCAAAAGGGAAAATATGAGGGAAAAGAATTGGAAAAGAGACTACTCTTCTTTTCCATGCAGAGATTTTCTTTAGAAGAGCCCTTTTGTATTCAAATTTTGGAGAATTTGTTTCTTTTGGTAAAGAATGTGATTTCTTATTGTAGAGAAACATGGTGTAAAATCATGGACTTTGCCCCTAAGGGAACCTTCTTGCCCCTCTACTCTCCCATTATTTTATGATGTTGAGTGTTTTAGTAATGAAACTCCTAAGGTATGTTCTGACTTCAGCTTCAACATATAAATTACATTTGCCTTTTGAGAGCCATCTTAGTTGCAGTCCTTCCAGCACCATCATTTGCATGCTCCAAATACTGGGGATCTGTAGTTCGGCCAACTTTTAATTATTCAGAGAAATAGGGGAAGCATAGTTGACTATCAGGATTAATGGTAGTCAATAAAAGCAAACATTTATTGAACATTTATTGTGTGCCAAGCACTATGCTCAGTGCTTAATGCTTAACATTATCTCATTGAATCCTTACAACATTCCAATGATCAATGAACAATAACTATTGTTATTTTCATTTTACAAAAAAAGAAAATGAGACTGTCACATTGAATAACTTATCCGAGATTAGACAACTATTATAGTAAACAGCAGAATCAAGGTTCAAACCCAGGTTTGCCTGACTCTAGAGCATGACACTATTCTGGACATGACTTTTTACATATATTAATACTGTAATTTAAACTAATTGAAATCAATACTAGTATTAGCAATTTCCTATTGACATCAGTTTAAAACGTGTTAATGATTATAGAATCATAAGCCAAACACAGAACAAGATCTTTTCTTGCTGTTTTAAGTAGTTCAGAAAAGCTTTAGTTCATTATATTGGTGTGACTTTGCAGGTCTCAGAAAGGGATGCAGTCAATAAGTGAATTTGATGTTTTTCATCTCTTCTGTTTCCCTCCTGTGAGAGTTCCTATGGAGATGTTAATGATGATAGTTGACACGGATCAAAGGCAGACAAAACATGAGGGAGAAACTGCTGGAAGGAGACTGGCTGATGGAATAGAAACCCTATGCAGAATCCACTTCTGAGTGATTAAAAAGCATCAGCCTAGCTTGCAAAGTTTGAAGTTGAATATTTGTGAGGAAGCTACCCTCCTATTTGTTGATGAGGCGGGGAGAAAGTTTCACTGTCTTTCCTTTCTTTCTTTTCCTTCCTTCTCAGCAACATAAGAGGGTTTAAGCTGAATTTAAGTTCATGTACAGGCACAAATCTCCATGCGTATGCCTGTGAATCTATATCTTCAAATAGACTGTAAAGCTTTCTGAGGACATTGGTTATTTCTCTTCTTTCTAGAACCTAAGGAAGGCTTTGCTCACCACTGATAATCGATACATTTATTAATGCTGAAGGCGTTTCCAGTCTAGACAGAAATAAAAAGAGAAAATGAAGGAACATTGTTGTTCACTTGCTATTTTAGGAATTTTGCTAGGACAGTATGCAAAGTTATTAAGAAGCTGAAAATGAAGTACCTGGTTATGTGCGTAAAGACAGCTGGAAAGTGAGGTGAACTAGGTCTAGGTCAGATTCATGTGAAATTAAAAGGGCAACTAAAGCTAGAAGGCAGAGCTTTAAAAAAAAGTTAAACCACTAAACATAAATAACTAATTCCAATTTTTAAAACACAAAAGCTCAAACCTTCATTTCAGTTTCTTCTGCAAAATGAGTTGGAGAGGATAGAGTTGAATCAGGCATGCTCTTGCGGGCCTTTCAGCGCTGATATCCTGGGATATTACACTAGGTTCAAGATGCCGGCTTTGGGGGAGAGAGCTGCTAAACTTGATCATATACTCTATGCATGATATTCGACCGTTATTCTCTTCAATGGCGGCGACAGCATCTGATTCACCTGAGTGGCCCTACAACTTAGCACATCATCGGGCACGAGTAAGTTCCCCATAAATGTTTGCACCGCAGGGCCGTATCTCGAGTTCCAGGTCAGGACCCGGTAGAGAGGTCAAGCTTCCCCTCTAGCCCCACATCACACCCACTCCTCCGACTAACCAAGTCTGAACTGGTGCCTGCGCAGTGATTGGCCGCGGTGATTCTCACTGCGGAGGAACTTGACTTGCTCTAATGATTTCTGACAGACATCTGCAGACAGCGCCGTTAACAGATTTAGGGACGGGCTGGTACCAAACCCTGGGAACGCCAACCGCTGCCTCAAAGCAGATCCAAAAAGTTAGATCTTTGAGGACACGGAAGGACCAAAGAGAGGCGGAACCTTCTGGTTAGCTGCGCTGTCCGCCGTAAAACTTCTTCCCCTCTTCTTCGCGCCGTATCTTGTTGCCAGAGCAACTGTGAGCGTCACCAATCAGACCACGGAAACAGAACAAAAAGAGTACACGTGTCCAGCTCATTGATTGAGCCATTGCGCAGACGCATTAAGTTTTTCTGGCGTTAAGTTTGTTCAGGCGAGGCAGTCTGCGCCTGCGCATTCGTTGTCCCACGCGCCTTGGCCTGCTTATACGCCTGCGCAAATTGGCACACCGGGGAAGTCGGCGCAGAGGGGCGACGGCGCGCATGCGCAAACGCTACATCCGGTGTGGTGGTCGGGTCTTCCAGGAGTTTGGAGAACGCTGGTTGGAGTAGACTGCGTGTAGTCATGTCGGCGTCGGTAGTGTCGGTCATCTCCCGGTTCTTAGAAGAGTATTTGAGCTCCACTCCGCAGCGTCTGAAGTTGCTGGATGCGTACCTCCTGTATATACTGCTGACGGGGGCGCTGCAATTCGGTTACTGTCTCCTGGTGGGGACCTTCCCCTTCAACTCTTTTCTCTCGGGCTTCATCTCTTGTGTGGGGAGTTTCATCCTAGCGGGTAATGATTCTATAAGTAATCGCAATAATAATGTTTTGGGTGTGCTGCTTTTGTTCCCGTAGTATTCTTTTGTATCAGACTACCGCCCCGTGAGGTTATGAGAAGAGCCTGCATTGCCTGCTTTTTGTAAATGGGGAAATTGAGGCTCAGAAAGGTTAGGTCATATGCCTAATACCAAACAGTTGTCTAGCAGCTGGAATTAAATGTCTAAAGAAACCACCTTCTGCTGCTGCTCAACCTGGTGAGCCATTTCACTTAATACTGGTCCCGGGAAAACCCCATTCCAGCTTTCACTTAGCTTTAACACAACTTTAAAGTTGGTAGACTTTTAAGATGAAAAACCCAACCTTGAATCATCTCTCTCACCTTGGCCTAATCACTACCAAATTCCGGTGAAGTGTTTCAATGAAAGTGTAAAGAATTTAAATGTAAGTGCTTTGCTTGTTGAATCCTCCTTTACTTGATTTTTGTTTTTAGCTGCTCCTACTTATTTCTTGTGGATAACGCTGTTATTTCGCTATCCTGAACTCAATTTTTATTCATATAATTCTGTTTCAGCTCTATTTTTCCTTCTGATTCCAGGATTTGATAACCTTATAGACTGTCATATTTAATGAGCACTCTCTTTGTAAATTTTTGCCAAATTCTGACTTTTCTTGCCCAGTGGGAATTCAATGAATACGGAGAAAGCCTTGGCCCATGAATGTTAGCTAATATGGTTTTTAGGTGGCCACCACATGGGCCATTTCTGTTATTGCCTGCTGCTTGACTTTGAAAACATGCCAGGATTCATGTTTTCTTCTCAGCGTGATCATCATCGTCAGGCCATCTATTGCATTTTGGGTTGAATACAAGGTATTATGGTAAAAACTTTGGGAGTACATTAGGCATATGTTTGTTTCTTGTCTTCAAAGGTTTACAGTCTAGTTGAAGTACAGACAAAACAGAATTAGAGTTGTCTGGAGGCTTCATTTACAGTGGTGCTCTGCTTAAAGTTACAGATCTATAGACTGCTTTTTACACATTCACATTGCTAGTTCAGACACACTAGAGATACTTCTACTTCTCAGAATTTAAAATAGGCCTAAGGACCTAATGATTTGTGTATGATTCTGAATTGGAGTTAGAGATTTAGCCTGTTGATTGGATATTTAATTATCATCTTTGAGTTTTGTCCGAGATGATCAAGACCTTGTTCTCTGTAGCAGCATCCTGGCCTTCAGGATGTGTTACCATCATCAGACCAAATACACTACACTCTTTGCTCTACATACTCTCCAGCCTCCCAGCCCCTTATCCTATGCCCTAGTACATGGCTAAGAATTTTATTAACTGGCCAAGAGAAGAAACTCTGTTCAGAAGGAACTTCTGATTAATTTTGTTTGATGTTTTTGTCTCTAAGTATGGAAGAATAGGAACAGGACAGGCCCTGAAAACTGATTTTAAAGAAAGAAGCCTTTTCCATGGCAAAGTCACTGTGACTTTTCAGGGTTAAGAATGACTTCAGGGTGGCATGGAAGATTGTGGTTTGCTGAAGAGTGGGCATGGACTAGAGTTATAGATAATTAGTGTGATAAAGCCAGAAGGTTTTTGAGGAGATGACTTTTGCTTATGCCAAGTGCTGTTTTTGAGCCTGTTGTGGCTAAAATTGAATTGGCAGACTCCCTTCCCTCGTCTCCAGTGGGAACTCGATGGCTTGTCATTCAATATGCCTATTACAAGGGCATATTAATAGTGGGGTCAACATAGGGGATTGGGATTTCCAAACCTATTAGATAACAGATAATGGGGCTAGAGAAATGAAATGGTTTCAGGACCAGAGGGGATTCGTGATAATTCATAGTTGTCAGAGAAGGGTATGATTTGAATTTCTTTTGACAGCATTGACCTTACTAAATCCTGCCTCCTCTGCCACTTGTTAGTTTTAGGTTATCAACTAGAGACTGGTTTTTTTTTGAGACAGGGTCTACCTCCGTCACTCCGGCTAGAGTGCAGTGGCGTCATCACAGCTCACTGCAGCCTGTAACTCCTGGGCTCAAATGATTCTCCTGCCTCAGCCTCCTGAGTAGCTGGGACTACTACAGGTGTATGCCACCACACCCGGCTAATTTTCCTGTTTTTTGTAGAGATGGGGTCTTGCTCTTGCTCATGCTGGTTTCGAACTTCTGACCTCAAGCAGTCCTCTCTCCTTGGCCTCCCAGAGTGCTAGGATTACAGGCGTGAGCCATTGCAGCAGGCCTGGAGACTGGTTTTAATGGGAAATTTGGATACTTATCATTTGTTTTGATTGTTGGGAAAGGAAGCCTTGTACCTGTGGTGCTGGGCTTTCTGATTTCCCTGTGGTGTGTTTGCTGTTGGAAGAGATGGAGGAGGCCAGTTTGGCCGGAGAAGAGGAATTGTAGGAGATAATGTTGAAGGATTAGGTGGTGCTAGGTGCTAGAGCTTTGAATGCCAAGGAATTTGGACGTTATTCTGTAGGTAATAGGAAAGCATCTGAGGGTTTTTCTGTATTATTTTTTAATTTTCAACAACTCTTCATTCCTTAAATTTTTCTTCTTTTTTTAAGAAAGGAAGAGGACTGGGCATGGTTGCTCACTCTTATAATTCTAGCCTTTGGGAGGCTGAGGTCGGAGGATCCCTTGAGACTAGAAATTCCAGACCAGTGTGGGCAACATAGTGAGACCTGTCTCTAAAAAATAAACATAAACAAAATTAGCTGGGCATGGTGGCATGTGCCTGTAGTTCTAGCTACTTGGAAGACTGAGGCAGGAGGATTGCTTGAGCCTAGGAGTTTGAGGTTACAGTGAGCTATGATAGTGTTGCTACACTCCAGCCTGGGTGATAGAGTGAGACCCTGTCTCAAAAAAAAAAAAACAAACCCAGAAAGAAAGGAAGAGACTTAAAATTGGTATTGGTATGTAGGATGAATTGGAGGGGAAAATTCTTTAATTTTCTCTAATTTCTTTTTGGCAGTTTATTCTCTTTCATTCCTTCTGCATGTATTAACTTAGCATATGCTCTTGAAAGTATTTTCTTCTATACTCTCATAGCTGGGAGACTTACCCATAGATTCAAGGAGCCAGAGGTAGAAAATCATCATTGAGCTATCTTTTTTTGAATTAACAGAGAGTAGTTTATGGGCTTTAAAAGGACCTCAGAGATAGAATACTTTTCTTCTTTCAGATTTCCGACATTCTCAGCAGCTGACTGCTGATCTTGAGGTTAGATATCTGTAGAGGAGGACACCTGTACCTTTTTTGAGTAACATTTCGATGTTGGCAACCCTTTTAGCTTCCTTTTTTTCACCCAACTAAAATCTGTGCTTATTTAAGATGTTATTTAGGAGGGATAAGTGGAAAACATTAAAACTGTCCTTAACGTAAGTCTTTGTCCTTCAAATCAGATTTTAAGTCATTGTATAACTTTGGTCTATTCTGTTTTCTAATTTATACGAAACAATTTTGGCTTTTTTTCCTCCATAGTTCTCCCTAGTTTACACATCTAAAACCAGTTTGAATTTGAAAGGCAAGGAGGCCTAATCCAGAGTATTTTCTATCTCATGGAAACTATTGGGCTGTGTAGACTGGGATCCAGCATTTCTTTTGGAAGTTTCCATCAGATTTGTGGGTCCTGATATTATCTCCCAGCACTGCTATACAAGAGATTGGAAGTTTGCCAGTCTTGTGTCTGATAGTTCTGTTTCTAAATACCTTTCACATGTCCGTTGCAGCCTCTTCATTCTCAATGTCTCAGGGTGTTAATGTCTCTTGTCTAGACTACTGCAATCCTCCTTACTGGCCTTCCAGCCTGTGGGTCTGCTTCCAGTCATCTTCTGTATATGCAGGCTTGATTTGACTTGCAAATCTGACTGTGTCACTCCCACACAAAATTTGTCTGTGGTTCCCAAAGTAAAATTCAAATTTTTTTTCATGGCATATGGGCTCTTTTAAGGTCTGGCTTTGTTGCTATCTTCAGTTTCTCTTGCCTCTGCCTCCTCTGTACTTTATGCTCTAGCATTATTGAGCTAGTTGTCATTCTTTGAACACTCTGTAATGTCTGAAGCTGTTTTGCTTCTGCTTGACTGGCTTCAAAATTCCTTCATTTCTTAGACTTCTCAGTTCAAGTACTATTTCCCTTTGGAACTCTTCTCTGACTCTCCCAGCAGATCTAGGTCTCTCTCCTATATTATGACGTGTGTGCGTGTGCGTGTGTGTGTGTGTGTGTGTGTGTGACAGAGAGAGAGAGAGAGAGAGAGAGAGAGGGAGGGAGAGAGACAGAGAGAAAGATACAGAGATGTGGCACTGTTCTGTGTTTGTTTGTGTGTTAGTCTTCTTTCTGGAAGGTAAGCCATTGAGGGCAGGGGCTGTCTTTTTCATCTTTGCATCCTCAGTGCTTACCACTGTATGTATTAAATTGTGAGCATGCATATAATAATTTAAGGAATACTGAACAATTATGTGTTCGGTTCTCTGCCAAGGTGCTGGGCATTCAACTGTGAAGCACACAGACATGGTTTCTACTCTCACGGTTTATAATCTAGTGGGAGACAAATACAAGTAAACTTAGATATAGTGCTGATCGGAGAATTATTGGTGAGAATAGAAACAAAATGATCACCCAACCCTGCCCAGTGGTCCTGTGATAATACTTCCCTAATATGTTTGCTTTTTCAAAATATGCTTACTAACTTCTCATTCTCTTCTTTATACTTTTCTTCTTTTCCTTTATTCTCAGTTGATGATCTTTTATTTTTTCACTAAAAAAAAAAAGAGGTAGATAGGATTCTCTTCATCTTCCCATCTCTGATTCATAGCAGCTCACCTACCTCTGTACCCGTATTCTCTGACTGACTTGTCATTGTGGTGGGTGATGTGTCCCTTTCCTGTCAGAGCTCCTTCACTCGTGCAGAGGACCCAGTCTTCTCTTGCTCCCTCGGCTGCTCAGCTTCTGCAATTATCCCTCCGTTCTGCATCATTAATTTCTCTCTCTCTACTGAGTCATTCCCATCATACAAACATGCTGTAATATTGTCCAATTAAAAAAATTCCTTTTGACCCCAGATACTCCTCTAGCTACCATTCCATTTCTTCTCCATCATCATAGAATTTCTTGAAAGAATTGTCTGTTACTGTTTCTCCTTCCATTCTTTATTTAACCCATGCTTGGTGGTGGTGGTCTGTCCTCACCACTTTACTGAAACTACTCTTGCCATGTTGTATCATTAGCATTTAACATAGTTGGCTGCTTCCTTGTGGGTAAAAGAAAAGCTTTCTTCTCAAAGCTTTTTGTAGTATGACAGTCTCCTGCTTGTTCCTTCTAGCCTGACTGGCTTTTCCTTCCTACTATTTGTGCTGGGTGCATCTCTCACTGAGAGCTTGCTTCTAGATCTCTTCATTTTGGTATTTCTTTCCATAGGTGGATTTAAATAACATCTGTATACTTATAACTACCACATTTATATTTTTAGTTTTGACCTGTCCTCTGAATTCTAAATTAGTAAATCCAATTGCCAACTTGATGTCTTCACTCGATGTCTGATATATACCTTGAACTTAACATGTCCCAAATTGACCCTTCTTGCACAGCCATCTGCCTCTTAACTAGTCAGTACGTGGTGTGAATGTTGGTTGAGTTGTTGAACGCAAAAATTTAGGTTTCCCTGGTCCGTTGATTTCTCTTATCTCCCACATCCATTTCATCAGCAAGCTCTGTTTTCTCCAAAATAGAGCCTGTATCTCTTCACTTCTCTCCATTTTTACTACCATTACCCTAGCTCTTTGGCTCGTAAGTGATTCCTTTGCTTCTTCTTCAACACTGCAAACCATTCCCCACGTTGCAGTTCTAGCAGCCTAAAAAAATGTAAATCAGATTATTTTACTCACCTCAGAACTCTGAAATACTGTTCCATTGCACTTAGAACTAAATCCAAACTTTTTCCTGAGGTTTACAAAGCCCCCACAGGGTTTGGCCCTTGTCTCCTTCTTCAGAATCACTACAGTCTTGTTAGTCTGACCTTGTTATACCTAGAACATGTCAAGATTGTTCTTTCTATGTAGAATGCTTTGCCCACAGATCTTTACATGATCGGTTCCTTATCTTTCAAATACTGGTCTTAAATAGCATCTTCTGTGATGATTGAATAAAAAAAAGCTTCCCAGTCACTCTTTATTGTTTTGTTTTATTTTCTTCATAGCATATGGTACTACCTGATAGTTCCTTGTTTGTTTGTTATATATTTCTCTCCATTGGAGTGGAAGTTCCTTGAGAGCCACACTCTTGTCTGTCTTGGTCTGTGCCATATTCCCAACACCTGGAACAATGCGTCTCATGTAGTAGGTGCTCAGTAAATATTTTGCTGAATGAATGAACATTTAAGGGGATAGATTAAATTAGAATTGCTAAAATGGAACAGGCTGCCTGAGGAGGTAGTGAATTTCCATCTTTGGACGTGCTCAGAGAGAGACTTAGGGACCATTTGTGGAGGAGCTTTTTGAACAGGCATTCTTTGCCTTTTTTGTTCCAGTGCATCTGAGAGATGTGACACCCTTATCAGTAACACATGCTCTGGAAAGTTTGTAATTCTCCATCTGGGGTGGCTTACCAGTTTCTGTAAGTGGTGAGGATACTCTGGAAAGCTTCCCAGGTGGTTCATGCAGCCTTGTTGAGCTTGCCCACCCCCTACCACCCTTTGGGCATTTTATGCATCAAATGGAGTGTTGATCTGGACCTTGGAGGTCCTTTCCATCTGTGTGGGACTCTGATTCTTGTGTTATCATTGAAATAACTTGGTAACGATAACATCAATTCATTATCTTATCCACTGTCATGGAGAGTTTTTCTTTTGTACCTTCATATTTCCCAAAAACTACCACTTGTTTACCACCCCAGTAACCAGAAATAGTTTGGTATCTATTTCTCTAGATTTTTTTTCTAGATTCCAAGTAAAACAAATGACAAAATAATTATATATATCTTTATATATATATATACATACACACACACATACATATATACATACATACATTTTTAAAGAGAAATATGGAATGGGATAATTTTTTGGCTTTTTTTCAGTTAATATAGCTCGAATGTCTTTACTGTCAGTGTGTACAGAATTTACCTTACTCTTTTGAATAATTGTGTGGGATTTCCTTGTATGTCAGTAGTGTTGTTTAATCCCCTTGATGACGTGTGGACTGTTTTAATTTTTTTCAACTTTACAAACATGCTGTTAGAATGTCTTTGTTCTATAAGATAAATTCCTTTGTCAAAGGTAAAAACATTTTAAATATTAATGGATATTGCCGGTTGCTCTCGACATAGATGAACCACTCTGCCTTCTACAGCAGGATTTTAATTGGTTGCCCTTGCTTCAGTAAGTGTGCTTCATATTTCGAAGGATCTGGGTGCCTAAAAAGATCAGTGGTGCTTCCACAGTGTTTATATGTTTAAGCATAATGAAAACTGTTGCCATGGTGATGGGCGTTGGAGAAATAGTCTGTTAGTTTTCTGACCTTTGGATTAGATCTCAGTTCGTTGATTTTTCTTGGTTAGTGATGGAATTACACTAGCCTGAAGCAAATTTAGGTTTTTTAAGTAGTGTAATAATTTATCACACACATAGAGATATTTTGGAAGAGTGTGCTCCTGGATCTTCCATTTCTTGTCAGTGATGACTGTTGCTAAGATACCAGGTTAGTGTGTGGCCTTCTGGATCCTGGCCTTTTGACTGAATCCAAATTTTACAGAGCAGATCCTTTTATTAAAAGGGGTGCAGCAGAGAAAGATGAAGCTTTTCTTGCCGATTTTGGTACTTAAAAAAGAACAATCTTGAAATCAGAAGGCTGCAGGTTCCCCACCTGGTAGACTCTTCAAGACTATAGAACGTGGCGGTGGAGAGTTCTCTGTCGAGAGTTTTACAGTTTTGGTCTCCTGCCTTTTTTGTGACAAATAAGCAGCTGCTAGAACTTTGAGATCAAAGGTAGTTTATCTACAGCTATGAGATCCTCGTGGGTGAACATATTGTGTTTATAATCTCTGTTATCCATTATATATATTCTATTAGAAAATAATTCACATTTTTATAACTTGTCATTCAGCTTAGTCCCTTTGTTACTGCCTCAGCTACATCCCCATCTAGGTATAATTAGAAACCTCCAATTCAGGAGATATGAAAGCTTTGTGGGTTTTTGGTTATATGTATTTTTTGTCTGAGTAGGCTTCTAGTTTTTAGCATAACTCTGAGAAGTCATATTTTTGCTTTAATTTTCCTTTAACTAAACAGTTAAGAGTACAAAATTTAAGTGTACAGTTTGATGAATTTTTAAATTAACTCATCTAATCACCACCCAGATCAAGATATACAACATCGCCAGACAGTGGCTCACGCCTGTGATTCCAGCACTTTGGGAGGCCGAGGTGGTAGAATCGCTGGAGCCCAGGAGTTTGAGGTTATAGTGAGCTATGATTGCACCACTGCACTCCATCCTGGGTGACAAAGCGAGACCTTGTCTCTTAAAAAAAAAAAGATATAGAACATTATCAGTACCATAGAAACCTTGTTGCATCTTACCAGTCACCCCTCCCCCCATGAAGGATAAAAACCATTATCCTGACTTGATTTACCATAGCTTTGTTTTGCCTTGTTTTAAGCTTTACATACATGGAATCATACAGCATGTACTTTTTTTTTTTTTTTTTTTGAGACAGTGTCTCACTCTTTTGCCCGGGCTAGAGTGAGTGCCGTGGCATCAGCCTAGCTCACAGCAACCTCACACTCCTGGGCTCAAGCTATCCTCCTGCCTCAGCCTCCCGAGTAGCTGGGACTACAGGCATGCACCACCATGCCCGGCTAGTTTTTTCTATATATTTTTAGTTGTCCAATTAATTTCTTTCTATTTTTAGTAGAGACGGGGTCTCACTCTTGCTCAGGCTGGTCTCGAACTCCTGAGCTCAAACAATCTACCCGCCTCGGCCTCCCAGAGTGCTAGGATTACAGGCGTGAGCCACCGCGCCCGGCCCAGCATGTACTTTTAATATCTTGGTTGTGTCGCCCAACTTATTTGTGGAATTCATTCATTTTATGTATAGGAGTTCTTTTTCATAGCTGTATAGTATTCTATCATTTGCATATACTATAATTTATCCATTTTACTTTTGGTAGACTTTTAGATTGTGGATATCATTCCTGTACATGCCTTTCAATGTGTGTGCATTCATTTCTGTTAGAGTAGAATTGTTGGGTAATAGGGTAATTCATTAACAGTCATTAGCAGTCATTTGTTTTATACTTCTAGATAATCATTTTTGTGTTTTGTTTCTTATACAGTTTGCCTGAGAATACAGATCAACCCACAGAACAAAGCAGATTTCCAAGGCATCTCCCCGGAGCGAGCCTTTGCTGATTTTCTCTTTGCCAACACCATCCTGCACCTTGTTGTCATGAACTTTGTTGGCTGAATCATTTCCATTTACTTGAGGAGTGGGAGACTGGAAGAATGTAAGTGATGATCATAGCCCTTGTCCGATAATGTTGATTTTAGGAAGAGAAATTGGTTAGGGCTGGTTTTGATCGTGGTTGGCAAGGCTCCCTTGCTGATAAGACGTTTGCAGAATTTTTCTGTTGGTCGGCAAAGTGTGCATTAATATCATCATGATTCATCAGTGCTACTGCTAATGGTCGTTGCCTTTTCTTCGTGCTGTTCTGCAAATCATTAAGGTAACAGAAAACCACTGCATGTAGCTAGTACAATAATTTCTGCACCAATAACTCCATGAAAATAACTCAGATTTTGGAAGAGACATAAATTGTAGATATTGCCTTTAGATTTGTTCTTTAATTTTTTTCTGATTTTGATTTTAGGTGACTTTAAATGCCATTGTCCTCATAGTACCCACTATAGAACACTTACACCTGATAGGCATCCAGGGTATTTTGAATGAATGACGATGGCCATTTGCTAATAAGTGTCCTAGAGTATAAGTAAGTGGGGGAATTAGATTAACTTGGGAGAAGACTTCAAAATATAAGATGAGATGCTGTTTGATTCATTTGCCATTTGTTTGTTTCTTTTTTAAAAAATTATTTAGATCTTTGTAGTGACTTGGAATGCCATTTTGTCTTTTATTAGCGGTAGAGCTCTTTTTTTCCCAAACTCCTATATAGAATCTTGGTATATAAAACAGAAGTAGAGTTGGAGTTGTTTTGATTGACAGAAGTCAGAAAGCACGTTCAGCTTGGCCTCTCCTTCATGTGTGGTATGCCCTCCCCTCCATCTGTCCCTCCCCCGCAGACTCTCCCTTCTTGAGTTAGCTGTACTTTCTTGAGTACAGCTAAAGCTCTAATAAGTACATGGGTGTTTTCCAAACTGTGTGTCAACACTGTTACTTTATATATGAGAAAACAGAGGCCCAGAACAATCCAGTGGCCTTCCCTGGCCACATAGTTAAGTGTTTGCAGGGTAGTGCCTTAGTCTGGTGGTGCTCTTGGCCCAGTACTCTTTCTAATACCCCATGTAGCTTACTGATGAATGCATGCGCTCTTTTGTTTGCTTTTGCTTCACAAAATTTATGTTGCTGTTACTGGGTCATAGAGAAAAGAGAACCTTAGGAAATGTTATCCTTCTTGGGGGAAGAATATCCTAGGACCAACCTCTTCCTGTCACCACATGGAAAGCTATCATTTTGGGTACTAATCAGTAGAGATCTAATACAAAAGTTGGAGCAGTATGTGTAATGTGCATGCGACAGTGTGACAATGACTATACTTCATTTTCTGACCTGAATTAGTCATTTACTTGTAATATGTTACATAAATCTTTTTCTTTGATACTGCCTCAAAAAGAGTTCTGTTAGTTTGGGTAAGATTTCATTTTTGGTAATGGTAAGTTGACAGAGTGGTTTCTTTCAGTAAAAAAGTTTGGGAACTACTTTATTCTAGTATTTTAATACACTTTATCACCTGATTAAGACTTGAGTTGTCTTCCCTATGTGCCAGTCAGTGTCTTGTTACTGGGAATATAAATAAAAGTAAAATGTGGCCCCTGCCTTACAGAAGTGAACAATCTAGTAGGGGAGATGACATATAATCATAACAGTTAAAATACAGTACATGGGACTGCAAACTAATGCAACCTCTGTGGAAAGCAATATGGAGATACCTTAAAGAGATACAAGTAGAATTACCATTTGATCCAGCAATCCCATTACTGGGCATCTACCCAAAAGAACAAAAGTCACTCTATAAAAAAGACATCTGCACTTGAATGTTCATAGCAGCACAATTCACAATTGCAAAGATGTGGAAACAACCCAAGTGTCCATCAATACATGAGTGGATTAATAAAATGTGGTATATGTATACCATGGAGTACTATTCAGCTATAAGAAACAATGGTGATATAGCACCTCTTGTATTCTCCTGGATAGAGCCGGAACCCATTCTACTAAGTAAAGTATCCGAAGAATGGAAAAACAAGCACCACATATACTCACCATCAAATTGGTTTCACTGATCAACACCTAAGTGCACATATAAGAATAACATTTGCTGGGTGTCAGGCAGGTGGGAGCAGGGAGGAGGAGATGGGTGTATACATACATAATGAGTGCAACACACACCATCCGGGGGATGGACATGCTTGAAGCTCTGACTTGGGGGGGGAGGGTGGTAAAGGCAACATATGTAACCTAAACATCTGTACCCCCATAATATGCTGAAATAAAAAAAAAAAAATACAGTATAGTTAGAGCGTCACTGAAGATCAGAACCAAATACTGTGAGAGTCCAGAGAAGGGACTGGACTCTCCCTTCTTGAGTGCAGCGAGAAAACTGACCTATCAACATTGACCTTACACTTGCAAATAAGAGTAACTCTTGGACTTTTTGACAGAGACTTCTGGAAAGGTCATAAATCTTCTGATTGCCTTTCTCTAGATTTCTGAAGATCTTTTTTCCTAGATGAATCATGAGTATACTTAGGAAGGGAACAGAGCAAACATTTCAAGGATGTTTTCTAGGCTCAGGGAGATACCAAATCATGGAAAATTATTTCCTAGGGCTGTCATGATTGGAGGAGGACTCTGCTGCAGAGAGCTTAGTATTTCAAAATTATGACAAAAACAGAGAGAAAAAAGCAGGCTCAGCAGAAACTGTGTACTGTAGACCATATTAATAACCTAGGACCACCCGTTAAGCTGGGAATTATGGGCACCAGGTACAGCAAAATCTTCAATCCCAGATTGCAATGTTAAATCATTCTATAGAGAATATGTTTATAGAAAAATCCTTCTCTCTGGTGGAATTGCCCAGAGCATTTTTCTGAGCAATCCTTCATTTGACATATACTACACTGTCCTGCTCTCAGGTTTTCTTTTTTTTAAAATAATACATTTTATTTGCCCCTTTTATGTGCTTCTAACTCAGCTATATGTACCGTGTGCCAAAGCACTTTAAAAATGCTTCCAAATGAGTTCTCAGTATTTATGCCAACTCAGAAAGAGGAACAAAACAGATTGAACATTTTTCATATTTTCCAACTGAGAGTTTGGTATTAAAAAAATAAACGTTTATAATGTAACTGATCTTGCATGAATTTGTGGGTGACATTTGAAACCAGCAGCTACTCTGAAAAAGGCAGATGAAAAGAAAATGGCATTGAATTAAAAAATCAATATATTCGTAGGGAAGTAAGGAAATTAACAAATATTGGGTGCTCACTATGTGCCATGCTTTAAGTGCTTTTCATTCTGTATCTCATTTTATTTTCAAAATAACTTTCATGTTGGGCTGGGTGTGGTGGTGTGCCTGTAATCCCAGCTGTAGGAAGGTAGTTTGAGGCAGGAGTTAGAGGCTGCAGTGCACTGTGGTGGTGCCTGTAAATAACCGCTGTGCTCCATCCTGGGCATCAGAGTGAGACCCCATCTCATAAAACAAACAAAACTTCATGAGGATAGGCTTGCTATTCCCATTTACAGATGAGGAACTGCGGTTGTGAGAGCCTTGCTAGAAATCTTATAACTAATAAATCTGATAATCTTGTCTGATTTCAGAAAACAACTATTTTTATAACCCCTTTTTGCTCACAGGTGTTTATTATATAATATTTATCAATTTGTAGAGTTAAACAAACAAATTTAAAAAGATACCACAAGTGTTTTATCCACTGTCCTCACCTTACTGCTTTCCTTTCTTTGCTTTTATTATGACAATAAATGACAAGAAAGTACAACTAATAATGTAACAAACACCCATGTATCCACCGTCTGGAATTAATAGATTTTGAAAGGATTAAACATTATAGGTTCAGTTGAAGTTCGCTTTGAATCCTTTCTAGTCCTAATTCCTTTCCTGTCCTATAATGCTGGAACTTTTTCAAGGCAATTTAGTTCAGCCAAGACTAATATAAGACCTAGATCTATTATTACAACCTTTTCTAACTTCAGACTTTGTGGTCTCCAGCAAACATGTCCAAACAAAGATGGCAGTTTGAGAAACCCTGTGAAAAAGTTAGCTGCTCTATCAGTTGGCAATACTAGTTATGAGTAGCTATCCAGGTCATCAAGAAAGACTCAATATTCATATTATAAAAATGAAAATATAAAAGTAAAAATGCTCCTAGTGAGCTTCTGAGCCCCAAGAATCTATGCATGCCTGAAATGATTAATTTTTGGTTATTGGAAGTAAATTTTAAATGCATGCATGACACAGAAGCTCAGTGGATTTGAGTATTTAAAATTTTATATACTTTCTATAATTATTTCCTGTTTTGTTTTTCCATGTTTCTTTGTGAAATTCTTTACAAAAAATATCATCCTCTCAGGTGTTCTGAAGGGTAATGAGAAAAAGAGGGACAGAGCTACACTGGGTCACAGTTTGAGAATCAAAGTTCCTGATGAACTGGGCACGAAGAGACCAACTCAAGCTTGGAAGTGTACTCAGCTCCCAGGGAGATTATTTGCCCAATGCTTGTGCTAAAGGCTTGTTAGTGTTGTGTTGTTTTTATAATGGGGACCATTCTCCCACAGATCTTTAAAAATTTATAGTGTTTAATCCTAGCTGAAGCAAGAGGGCTAGAGGGCTGGGAAGAACATCTTAGACTCTGAGTAGCAATACTGTTTGCAAACATGCTATTGGGTTGGCTTCTTGAATTCATCAGTTAAAATATAGAGAAAATTACCTCTGGAAGGGGATCTAAATGTTATTCTTTGGGCTCTGCTGCCACCTATTGGATTGTATAATACATTTCATATGCTGGGAGAATGTACTACAACATACCAGAGAAGTTGGTTTTGGGGGAAGAAACCACTGATATCTTTATGATACAACCTAGTTTCTTTCCAGTCATAGGAGGGCAGCAGAGGTCCGAGTGGGTTTAGATGCTGGATTGGGGGGAGCTTTACATTCTGGCCAGAAGTGGGCATTGTTGAGTTAGGAACAAAAGGGCATGGGACCCTAAAGCCAAAGGTTTTGTTACATAGGGGAAGATCAACTGTGTACTCGTAGACCCTCAGATTTCCCCTCTGTTTCTTTTTGTTTATCTTGTCAGTTCGAGAGCTCCCTTTTTGATTTGTTCTAGACCTTTTATTACTCTTAACACTGACCTTCCACCAGCAATTATCTTTAAGTTTTTTGTTGGTTGGGGGCCCATTTTGTTTTATTTCATTTTCTCTTTTACATTTCCACCTTATATTGAATTAGGTCCAGTCACCAAATAAGTTCTTCAAAAGGGAACTGTCCTAAATTTGTAGAAAATCTCCTGAGGTAGGCACAACATAACTTTTTTCAACTCATTTCTCCCTAATTGGAAGGCAAGATTAATTCTTTACCTATTATTCTTAAAACCTTAAATGTGCTTATTCTCTTTGCTAAAAAACCACTAATTGATGACTGTGCAATTGGTGACAGAACTCTGTTTTGTATTTGGTCCATTTAAGGCTATCAAAAAAAAAAAGTGTCAGGTAGATTCATGTTTATGAATTTCATTGCTGCCTTAACTCCCTGCCTTATTTTCTCCATCCTTCCAGCTCAGGCGACTCCTACTCCAAGTAGGAGTCATCCCCCACTTGGAGTTTCTGTGGATCCTCATTTGGCCTTTTTTTTTCTCTTCAGTTGTTCCTTTTTATGCATATTCTCAGATTCCCATTATCCATTCACAGGAGGTAGAAAGTTACAAATGTGACTATTTATAACAAAATGTACAATATTTGTATAAGGCCTATTACAAAATTAAACAACATTTGTAAAATGTTTTACAGTTATCACATTACCAGGCTTACAGGATTCACATACATTCCACGTTTACTTGTATATACATTAACTCAAGTGATCCTTACCACCTACCCTGTGATGGAGATAGACAAATATTAGTATTCCCATTTTGCACCTGAGGTCATTAAACCTTGCTGAAATTACCAAGTTGGCTTGTCCAGTCCTGGGAACTAATAAGTGACCAGGTGAGAACTTGATAACAGACATTTGAACTCCAAACTTTTATATTTCTTCCTCTATATTATGTTTAGGACTTTCAGGTGATGAAATATACATCTTCCTGTTAGAAGGTTTTCATTAAAAATATTAAACTTGCTTTTCTTTTTTAAATGGGAATAATTTAGGAGAGGTTGATAAGAAAGGATGAAGACAGGCTATCTCAAATGTTTCTGCAAAGTTGGCCATCCATAATGTGGTCCAGGAGAAATGGAGAATGCAGGTTAGGAGACCTGACTTTATTGAGGGTGACCGTGGACCAGTGCTGTCCAGTAGAACTTTCCGTAAAATGGAAATATTCTGGGTCTGCACTGTCCACTATGGTAACCACTGGCCACATGTGGTTATTGAACATTTGAAATGTGGCTAAGTGACCAAGGAACTGAATTTTTAATTTTATTTGATTTTAACTAAGTTTAAATAGTCACCTGTGGCTAGTGCCTATGTTGTTGGACAGCGCAGCTCTGGACAAATTTGTCAAAACTATCAGGTTACAGTTTTCTCATCTCTATAATGAGAGGATTACACTAGCTGATCTTTAAAGTTCCATTCATTTTTTTAGAATTTTATATGATCTGTGCCTTTTAAAATTATAGTGATTCAAATTGAGCTCTGAATCTAGAATTTATGCAGAATGGACTATGATTCACATTATTTCTAATTTCAGTTTTAATTGGGCAACCAGGATCCAGGATGAGATGGATTCAAAGGAAAGTCAGTATTTGAGCATATCTGCCTAGTGCTACTATCTAAATAGAGACGATGCTGGAGAAGAATACAGATTCCAAATAGAAATGACCCTGTCTGGCATTATCTTTTCTATCTATGCAGAGAGTAATTATTTTTAACAGTTTTTTTGTGTTGTGCCTTGTTTTCTTTTAAGATTATTAGAACTGACTGATCAAATGGAGCTATCTTTTCTGCATGGATAAAATAGACTGAAGAAGTCATGCTAACTTTTCTCAGTAGGTGTCTTCCATTTTGCATGTCTTGATATCAGGGGAGGAGATTTATTAGTCTGTTTCCGGAAACCTTTATGCCCTGGTTAACAGTTAAAATCATTCTACTGAGCTGTTGAATAGTCCAATTTTGTGAGCAAATATTTCAAAGAATCTTAGAATCTCTGCTTTTATAACAATGTCTAGTAAATATATCTGCCTTAGAAGAAGGGAGTAGATCTTTGTAAATAGGATTTTCTGAAAACAACTGTCAAAGAGTCTTAACTCTCATGGGTCATTTTTGCCTTCAACAAGGACTAGCCTCGACATCTTAGATTTAAATGTTTTTATATCATAAAATCTCAAAACTTAACTTTTGTACTAAACTAGAATTTCTTTTATAATTCTGTAAGTGTCAAGGCTTTGTTCACTGAAAATGGCCTTGTGCTGTAGTCCTCTCTCATGTTGGCCGTTAGAACTGATATGTTATATCAATGCATAGTCTATTACTAGACAGTTTGCTTTACGAAAGTTGATGGAACGAATAGGTGAGTTTTAATAGGTCTGGTCGTGTTTGGCACTGTGAGCACTTTTTGCTGTTATTGCTCTTTTATATTATACATTTTGTACAATTCCACTGATAGAGGAATGTTCTGCAATTATGTAGCATTTCTCTCAATACCATCATTAGTAAAATAAAAGCATTCTGGCTAAAAGTCTAAAACCTTGCTTTTAAGCTCGGATGCTAGAATCTCCAGGTCATTTGAACCAACTTTTTACCTACTGGGGTAGTCTAGTTCTTTTGAAAGGTAGTATTTCTCAACCTTTTTGAAGTCATGGCACACATAGAAGATTACAGTATTTTTAGGCACCCTATGGGAAAATTGGCTGCTCATGGCTAGAGACTTGGGAGCCCCTAGGGCCAAGAGGTCAATTTCTGGCCACACCCATGTTAGAGTCTGCTAGGTAGGAAGCTCCACTCTGAGGGACTAGAAAGGAAGCCTGTATCTTTTGGGAAGCCAATTCCATCTGGCTCTAGCAGCAATGTACCCACTTCTTTTGGAGTTATTCTTCATTTTCTGCTTGCTAAAAATAACCTTTTCTTGTGTGTGTGTGTGTGTGTGTGTGTGTGTGTGTGTGTGTATGTGTATATGTATATATATGTATAGACAAGAGAGAGAGAGTGAGTGAGTCTTGCTTTGTTGCCTAGGCTATAGTGCAGTGGTGCAATCATAACTCATTATACACTTGAATTTGTGGGCTTAAGCAATCCTCCTGAGTAGCTGGGACTACAGGCTTGCACCACTGGGCTGGCTAATTTTTAAATTTTTATGTAGAGATGGGATCTCACAATGTTGCCCAGGCTGGTCTTGAACTCCTGATCTCAAGCAATTCTGCCACCTTGGTCTTCCAAAGTGCTGGGATTATAAGTGTGAGCATGGCCAACTTTATTTTTAAATAAAAACTAAATTTTTTCTTTTATTTTGGTCCTTTGTGAAATCTGAGATTAGGAATTTTTCTCTACTTTTTTTTTTAAGACATAGTATCTCACTCTGTCATCTAGGCTGGAGTTCAGCGGTGCAATCATAGCTCACTATAACCTCCAACTCCTGGGCTCAAATGATCCTCCTGCCTCAGCCTCCCTGAGTAGCTGGGGCCACTATGTCCAGCTGATTTTTTTTTTTTTTTAAATTTTTTGTAGAGACAGGGTTTCACTGTATTGCCCAGGCTGGTCATGAAGCTACTTTCTTTCTTGAATCTTTCCTTCCCCTAGCCTCCTCTTCCCCTAAACTGGAAATCCATGCTTTGTAAGCATCTTAAATCCAGAAGAGCTCTTTATGGTAAACTGCAACCTTCTCACCTCGAAGAATTTGTGGTCTAGGGAGGTCAGAGTGACTTATGTAAAAGCCATGCAGCTAATGAACGATAGAGCTGCAGTTAAAACCCTTGTCTCCCAGTTCCTGGTCAGTTTTGCCTTGGTGTGCTTGGAATTCATGTTTGAACATTAATTTTTCTGGATACTATGCCCATAAAATGTTCTGTGAAATATATTTGCTTCATTCTGGTTATACTAGCCTGGTTTAAATACTGTCCTGAGTTTAGGAGCCCCTGAACTGTCTTGTGGGTTAGAATTTAGATCGAAGGATTTGAGGCCCCATCTGTAGTATCATAAGACATTTTACCTTTCTGCTTCTTTCTTTTAGGTTCACTTTTGATTTTCGTGGATAAGAGTTGTTGAGATGGCAGCTCGTTGGACGTGTGGATTTTCTTCAGATTTGTGCTTACAACCGACTCTGTTTTGGTATGCAAGTGGAAAGCCAAGAGAAGTTCCCTTGCTCTGTGTCAGAACTACTTTGTAATGAATGTTTATTAACCTGACCTCTGCGTTCTATTAAGTGTAACCTTTTGCCTCCCAAATTAAAAAACTCCATGCCACTCCTCTCTATACCTCTGGCTCTGTTTTTTGTTTTTATTATTTATCGGTATCAAAATCCTTTTTACCCCTTCAGTCCTCTGTGCTAAGCTCTTTTTGGGTGGGTAACTTGCAACTGTGAACCTACCTTCTTGTTTTCATTAAGTGTGTTTGAAATCCATGACAAAAGGCAGTGCAGACAATCCTGGGAAATGGCAGTCCTTTGTCTTTTCCCTGGAGCAGGTAATCCTTTACTAATCCTTTGATTGTTACAGGTGCTTCCGCTCTTATGCCGCAATGCATTCCTGGAACTGCATCATTAAGCACTTTGTTAGAAATTGAACTGCGTACTTCCACATTTATATCTGTTTTAACATGCTTTAATGGTAAAAAGTAAAATATGTATCTCTTAGGCAATGTAAGCGGAGTGCAAAAAAAGGGGGTTGTATGTATATGTTGATTTATAAAATACAGTATTCTCCAAAGCACCTTCACAAATACTCTTATTCTTGGCAATTATCTCAGGGATTCCAGTTCTCATTAGATAGGTGAGGAAATCGAAGCTCAGATTTGTGACTTCCTTAGATCAGAGCTCATGACAAAGCTTGGGTAGGACATAGGTCTGTTAGGCATATTTATGTGTACCATGCTAGCAGCCCTATTTCCATCTCGGGTGCTATAGAGTTGCCATATTTGGGAACAAGGTCTGTTGAGAATTCCACTATTTAAATTTAGCTGACTACTGAGATGATGAGTTGTGAGGTTCTCCAACTTGGCTGCACATTAGCATCACCTGGGGAACTTTAAAACAAACTCCCAATGCCAGGTCATACCCCACACCAATTAAATAAAAATCCTTGAGGGTGGCATCTGTAGTGTTAAAGCTACTGGATGATTTCAATGTGCAGCCAAATTGAAGAAGCATGGCCCTGGATTCTTACTACTCAAAATGTAGTCACTGACTAGCGGTATTGACATCACCAAGGAGCTATTTGAAAAGAAGACTCCAGGCCCCACCCCAAACCTACAGAAACAGAATATTTTAACAAGGTCCCCAGGTGATTTGTGTGCACATTAAAGTTTGAGAAGCTGTGAGCTGGAGCAGGGGTTCTCAAATTATGGTGTAGCTCACAATTACCTGGGCACCTGGTGAAAAGCTTGGGCCTTTGTTCTTTATTAGCTCTCTGCCTAACTGATACTAAAATTTGAGGACAGTTTTAGCTCAGGAGTCAGTAACCTTTTTCTTAAACAAATGGGCATAGCTATGTTCCAATATTACTTTATTTACAAAAACTGGTTGTGGGTACATGGGTCATGGTTTGCCACTCCTAAGGGGTACTAGTTCATCAAGATTATGACCGATCAGTTTAATTTGCTTTAAAAAATATACAGATGTCATAGAGCTTTATCAGGAGGGTTCTGGATTTTTAGTCTAGATTGGAGAAATGGGTATTTTGGTGCTTTTTTTTTTTTAGATACAGGATCTCACTCAGTTGCCTGGGCTAGAGTTCAGTGGCATCATCATAGCTTATTGCAACCTCAAACTCCTGGGCTCAAGCAATCCTTTTGCCTAGCCTCCCAAGTAGCAGGGACTACAGGCACATACCACCATGTTTGGCTAATTTTGTAGAGATGGTCTTGCTATGTTGCTTAGGCTGGTCTAGAACTACTGGCCTCAAGCAACCCACCCGCCTTGGCCTTCTAAATTGCTAGGATTACAGGTGGGAGCAATCCGCCCACCTTGGCCTTCTAAATTGCTAGGATTACAGGTGGGAGCCATTGTGCCTGGCCAGAAATGGGTATTTTGAATAAGAAAAGCATCTGAACTTTAAGACAAATGGGCTGAAAACTGGGATTAACAGCAATAATTTTATCAAGGAAGACATTACAATTTCAGAGCCCTCTATATACAGGTTTTGTTTAATTTTTCACAGTGATCTTGAGATGCATGGGACAGATATTAAATTCCTATTTATCAGATTAGCTATTGTCTCAGAGGTTGTGATTTACCAACTCAGTTAGCATCAACAGGAAACATTCATCTTTGCTGTGTCTTTTCAGCATTTGCAATAGGGGTAAAACCTACAGACTGCTTTTGATGTCTTGGGTTTAGATTTAGTTAAAGTCATTATAGATGACTCATTTGTTTTTAGGCTTCTGTGGACTTGCTTTATGGTTCTCAACTCATATGTACACAAGAATTAGCTGGACCTGTGAATAGCCACTATACTCCAGCCTAGGCAACATAACAAGACCGCCTCTCTAAAAAATATGAATTAGCTGTGAAGCTAATCCTTCAAGTTTAAAGAAATGGATACCCTCCCTCTGCCCCCTGCTGGGTTTCTGATTCTTAGGTGTTTTGTTTTAGTTGAAGTGTGTTGAGCAAGTTGATTTTGAGTACTACTGTATGGGAGAGTGAAGTATATCCTAGCATTTCCTGCTGCTTCTAGCTCTACGCCTTTATGGGGTAGTTTATTTTTATTTCCTGTGCTCTTTTGTAGGGCCGGAAGCCATTTACCACAATCACTGTGCATAGTCTGTTCCCTGCCATTCTTTGCAGTGGTGGGAAGCCCAGCCCTGAGCACCTCCTGCCCACACATTTCCTGTCCCCTATCACATGGAAACCATCTCTCATGTTTTCTTCTCTTAGCAGCCTATACCTTTGGCCTCTTTGATCATATCTTTTCATCTTGGGCTTTAAAACACTTTTGTTGTGATGGCTGGAAAATACTTGGGAAGTCACGGAGGCCTGTTCCCTGGTGTTGGAGGCTCAGCAAGCTAGCACTGGCTGGTTACCAGAGGCTGGGGAGCTTACAAACTCATCGTGACCCTGCCGCCCTCCTATCTTGGTGGGTTGTGGCTCTGGGCTCTGGAAGTCTAGACTAAAAGTTTGAGTGCTAAATGACTTACCTACAGTTAATTAAAAAAATTTTTAACACATATAAAAAGTGGGTTTCTCCTGTGGGAGAAAACACTTTCTAGAATAAGAATCTTAGATGAGGGAGTCAGAAGAAAATGGGAGGGAGGGAGCTTGTGAAGGACTAA
Source organism: Propithecus coquereli (assembly GCF_000956105.1). Lineage (NCBI taxonomy): Eukaryota > Metazoa > Chordata > Mammalia > Primates > Indriidae > Propithecus > Propithecus coquereli. The sequence goes on from NW_012148618.1 coordinate 911,632, forward strand.
ACGAAACAGTATTTTATCAGCTTGCGTCGAATTTATAGGTGGGTCCAAGCTCACGCAAAACTTTTGTCAATGGGATAAAAAATAAGTATTTTCAAACCACCAGAGAAGCAGCCTATTGTTGCAGAAAACATTTTGATCTGAAAGTGTTGATTCAAGGACATGTCCTGCCATGCACGTATTGTCTGTTGACCTTTTGTGGACCTTTTGTCTTTAAAATGTAGCAAATAATTAGTCACCTGGGCTCTGTGCTAGATAGTGTGTGGGATTATAGAAGATAAGACACGGCCCTTGCTGTCCAGGAGCGAGCAAGCCAACACTGAGCATTTGCCATATGTTTGCCATGCTGTTAATGGCCCTCCTGTTATTTGTTTCCCTATCATCCCATGAGGTAGGTGGGTGGTATTCTCATTTTCCAGATAAGGAAATGGAGACTCATCTTGCCACTGTTAGGGTTTGAATCTTCTAACTCAAAGCATTTGGATTAGGCTTTGAATGAGATTAATAAAGTAAACATGGGGATAATACTGCCTAGTGTCCCAACAAAACATCAGTGAAAATACCTTGTTAATGTAAGTTCTCTACAAATGTATCAATACTCGCAGCACTCATCAGAAACTCTGAGAACTGTCCTAGAACATATTGCTCTTCTCCCTTAGCTGCACATCCGGTTTTACTGACTTTCAGCTAAAGGACAGTAGTGGCCAATGGCAAGCCTCACTCTCTCCTGGGAGAAGGAGAGAGACTTCCCTAGGAGCACCTGTTAAGTTTTGCTATTCAGGCCCACTCTGCTTTTTTAAATCCCAGGAGTGAACAACTTTGTTTTTAACTTTCTTTTTATTATTGAAATTTTCAGACAGACAGACACACACACACACACACACACACACACACACACACACACACACACCCCCCAAGAGACTAGTAAAATAAACTTCCATATACCTAACACTTGGCTTCAATGATTATCAACATTTTGTCCCAATCTAGTTGCAGGGTATTGATAAGAGACATCTGGTGGGGAGAGCTCATTCTGTCTGCTATTACTCCTTCCTTTAGCTAATAAATATTTGAGTGCCTACCATGTGCCAGGTGCTAGAGATACAGCAGAGATCAGAACAGACAAAGTGCCTGCCTTTCTGAGCCTTAAATTCTGGAAAGGAAGAGAGCCAAATTAGCACATAGATGGAATACTTTCGTGTAAGTGAGGTGAAGGAAATAAGCCATATGATGTGATGGTGAATGGGGATGGGGAGAGAGGTCAGGAAAGACCTCTTTGAGCAGGTGACATTTAGGCTGAGATCTGACAGCTGAGAAAGCCAGCCATGGGACCAGCCTCGGGGAGTGTGCCTAGATACCACTTTAGCAATCCTCATTGCCATAGGACTGAGTAGTGGAGTTGCTATGTGAGAAAAGTATTGCCTCATGAGACCACCACCATCAACAATTATTTACCGAGGGAGCACCTCCTAACTCTACAGAGCTCTGTTGTGTCATTCTTATCTAATCCTGAAGAGGGATTAAGTAGGTGCAAACAGTCACAGAAGAGGGACATTGAATACATGACACTGGTCTTGGAGGGGGTCCTCAGAATGACAGTTCATGCTCCTTCTACGGTGGCTGAATCTAGAACCACCGGGGACTTTTGTGTCCACAGTGCTTGGTGGAAAGCCAGGGGGTCTGAGTCTGGTGTGGATCAGGGCCTAGTTCAGGGTGATCCTACGCAAGCCATGTCACCTGTTTTCTCATTGGTAATAGGGGAGATAATACTCTGCCTACTGCGTAGGTTAATTGTGGAGATCAAAGGAGGTAATGTTTGCTTTGGTCTACATATAGATGCAGGATATGGTCAGTAAAGAGTCTGGATAAGGATGTCATCCCACCCATGTCCGCTGGTAAATTATTGGAATGACTTGGGTCAGCGAGGAGAAGGGTGGACACCCTAGAGGTTGACAAAAATAGTGTCTTGCAGTCTCCACTGGAAAGAAGTCCCTTTTAAGGCTAACCTACTTTTCTCCCATCAAGGCTGGAAGCATGAAATGCAGACCAGGTGCTCACCACTATCTAAATCACATTCCTTCATCTACTTAAACTCTCTTAAGTCCTGCCAGCCTTGTCTTCTTACATTTATATGCTCTTCTGCTAATATTTTCCTTTTACTTTTGGTTGCTAAATTTTATATGGGTGGTTCAGGGAAAGGGTGGACTGGCATTCTTCCCTGCTTCTCAGTGGGCTCTTAGAAAGGCTTTGAAAATGGGAGGGATCTCTCCCCTAGATCCTATTGCCTCTGGAATGGGAACAGGCCCACATTCCCAGAGCAAGCAGAGACACTGGGCCCGTCTCTTCTCAAAGGTGGCGAAACCCTCCTAGAATGATTTAGGGTGTTCTGGCCTGAGAGGAGAAAGCTGCCCAGAGGGCCTGCCTGTTAAAGGGTGCAGCAGAGGTCTGGCTCCATGCTTTCAGGCTTTGTGTCCTCCAGGGGGTGAAGGGGGTCGGTCCTTTGGAAAGCAGGGAAGCCCCAGAGGGTAAGAGAGGAGATAAGAAATGGGACTGTTCAGGAGGGATGCAGCGAGGGGAGTCAGGGAGGCTGTGAGTGCTGTGGGGCCAGGAGTGTTGGCTTTTGTCAGAGGCTCGGCCACAGCCTTGCCCGTGCCTCCTGGTCCTGTACTTTCACCTCCATCAAGCTCTCTGGGAAGCGGAAGCAGGAAGCAGGAGGCGGGAAGCTGGGAGGGAGCAACAAAATGTACATGATGGTATGACAAGAAGCTCCTGGGGCCACAGTGATGAGAGAAGTGGCCATCCACTGTGGGAGAGGCCGACACACCTGCGGCCCGGGGAGTCCTAAGCTGTCCTGGGTGCTGGCTTAGTTAAGCAGCAGCCCCACTTTTCTCTTAGCGTGCGGTCCAGTCTGACCCAGCCCAGCCAATCTCACACTTGCAATCATGGTTCATCCTTCCGGGCATTCTCATGCACCCCCACTTTACATTTGCATTGGGATCTCAGTTTACTAAGCATTTTCGCACCCATTATCTCTTTCCGTCCCTTCATCAACACTGAGAAGTATGTGGGCAGGTATTTTATCTCCATATGATAATAAGAAATTGGGACTCGGAAAAGTTAAAAGCCCTAGGAAGAAGGCTAGTGAGGGGCAGAGAAACAACTGGTTCTCTTGGCTCCTGCTTGAGGACTCACCCCAAAAATACAACTAAAGCCTCTGTCATGCAATTACAGCCATTGACACATCTCTTTCTTACCCACATACTCGCTGGACTGTTCTTGGAGACAGAAAGGGGGTGTGTGTGTATTTAATGGGATCAGTACTTTACGGAGATATAATTTACGGATACTAAAATGTACTACTCTTAGGTGTACGGATTGATGTATTTTGACATGGGCTACACCCGTGTAGCCATCACCCAAGATCAAGATATAAAAACATTTTCGCCACCCCTGAAGGTTCTCTCATGCCCCTTTCCAATCAATCCTTCTACCCCAGAAAAAAAGTATTCTTTTTAAAAAAATTAAAACAATTTTTAACTATTATGGGCACATAATAGTTATGTAAGCAAACAGTGTTCTGATTTCTAGCACCAGTAATTCCCTTTGTCCTTTGCCTGTTCTGGAGCTTCATCTACACAGGGGCATACAGTTTGTACAGAGACTGACTCCCTGGAGCCTGGCACAGCGTCTGACACACGGCGGGTACACAATGTGAAAGAAAGCCTTGAGTCTTTACCTAGGAGAGAAAGTTGGTCCCATGGGGAAACCGAGGCTGTGGGTGGTTAGTGACCTGCCCGGGGCTATGAAGCGGTGGATCCTGGACGCCAGCCCAGGCTCCTTGATTCCGAATCCAAAGCTCCCTCCTGGCCCCTGGCTAGGTCCCCACCCCCAGCACCTCCCCCTGGGCTTCCTCTAGTGCTCTAGTGGCAGGAGTCTGATGATCCTGGGCAGGTGGTGCCCCCTGCTGCCTGCCAGGCTGACCCTAGACCTGCCTCTGTGGGGATGTGACAAGATCACACAGGCTGGGAGCCCAGCGCAGTGACCAGCACGGGCAAAGACTTGTGCAATGAAAGTCATCTGCCCTTTTATTTTCCTCTGAAAAGAGGTTTTCCTAAGCATGGCAGCTTTCTTTTCCCAGAATAAACAGACCAAGGGAGAAGCAGCCTTTTTGGTGGAGCGCTGCTGCCCCCCGGTGGGTGTCCAGGGACACTACCACAGGCAGGACATCAAGCCTGGCGTTTTTTTGGGTTTCAGGCTCTGCAGCTCCTCTCCTGCGGAATCCTGGGCTCCAGGTCACCGAGAGGCAGATGTCCATCAGGGCCGTCACTAGCACTTCGGCCTCTGCCTGGAGTGAGGGTGAGGGTGGGGCTGCCTGGGAGGCTCCCTCCGCGAGAACCAGCCCCAGCCGTGTGTGGGGCAGAGGTAGCCCCCGCTCCCCCATCGCTACGTCCCAGGGGCGGGTGGGCTGGACACAAGCCTAGAGGGTCTGTCTTGTGCTAAGGGAGTGCTTCATCAGATGATATCAAGGTTTGACCTCGGGGCCTGGTTTGGAGGGGTGGCGTCCCAGCAGTGGAGCGGAGGTGCCGCCCCAGCGGCTGCTGGGTGTGGGCGCTAGTCACGGAGAGCCCCTCCCAGCTTGGCTTCCTGGCCTTCTTGTCACACCTGCGGTTGGGAGGTGGTGTAACGGCCCGGCCTGCTCCCCTTGGCACGTGGCCTGGGGCGATGCTATCTCCAACTCAGTATTTTTAACTCTTCTTTCCAGAGGATGTGGCTTCTGTGGGAGAGCTTCAAAGGGTGGCCTATTTGCCCCTCTTGGCAGCCGTGATGTCACGGAAATGGGAGGGGGCCGCCCCAGCCCCCGAACACCTGGAGGGAAGTGGGCGACTTTTTCCACTTCCTGTTCTACTTCTGGCTACTGACTCAGTGTCTGACCTGTTTATTAATTTCAAAGTGTAGCTCTGTGTGTGCCACTCAGAGGCAACCTCATGCATGTGTGTCTCTGCGGAAGGAGGCCTGAGGCCCCCCTGCTGCTGGGGTGGCCTTTACACAGAGGCAGGCACTGGTGGTCCTGCAGCCTCCACGGCACTTAGTGTTTTTATTAGTGAGAATGACGGCAATGGGTCTCCATGTGGCTTGCTCCCCAGACCCACCCATCTCAGTCAGAAGCTCTTCTTCCCACACATTGCTGGAGGAGGTAGATTGGAGATGGGTTTTAGGATGAGACACGTGGAGAAACTGGGATGGAACTGGAAAGTCACCTTTGGCCCTGGACCTTGATGGGGTCACGTGGTGATGGGACTCCCGGGTGTCCTGCGTGCTTTCACGGAGTGGATGTTCTGCAGGCTTCACTGGACGGAGCAGTGCCTGCCTGGGGCTGCCCTGGCCAAGGCGCTGCCGCTCTGGCTTTGCTTTTTCTCATAGTTCTCGATAAGTTACTCTTAGCTCTTGGCAAAACTGTGAAATAGTGGCTGATTTGGCTACCTTCTCTATTAATCCACACTTTCCTTCCTCCTGTACTCCCCACCCTCATGCTCAGCTCCCTCCCCAGTGCCTAATTGCAGGAATCCTGTATCCATTCATTCGATGGCATCTGCTGTGTGCCAGGCACTGTGCTAGCTGTTGGGGACACACAGATGAACAGGGTCCAATTCCCATCCCAAGCAGTGCACAGGCCAGTGGACTTCCTTGCTGAAATGTTACCTGATAATAAGGGCTTCACATATGACCCCAGGGGCGTTGGATTTTATGGGTGAACAAAAAATATAAATAGTCCTTTAAGACTCAGATGGCTGCCCCTACAGCGGTGGGTAACGGCAGAGGGGTCACTCTGTCGGTGCTGAAGACCCGTTCCAGATACCCCTGAAGTGCGCTCCTGCTTAGCCTGCTCTTTCTCCTGAGTAGACTGCGACTCCACTTGCACTCAGAGGTCAGGTCTCTGAGTGAAGTTGCAGTGAATCCTCTAGAATCTTAGGCCTGGGGTCATGAGAAGTCATTTGGTCCATTCTTCTACCTCCAGGGCTGGCTTGTACTTAAGCCTTTTGGGACAGTAGGGCATCTGTCCGGAAGAGTCCATTCTACAGCTGGCCTTGGTGACACGTTCGCTGCTGGGACGCTGGCCTTCCTTCTGTGAGGCTGGGTCCAGGCTGGCAGAGCTGCAGCTTGGCCGCTGCCCTGGCCCACTGGGGCTGGGGGGCTTCAGGGCTGGGCTCTTCATGACCATGTTTCCAGGTGTCCTCAGCCGCCTGTTCCCTCCAGGTTAAATAATGCCCAGTTCGTTTTGGCTGGGGGAACTGGGTGGCTCCACTGTGGCAAGCCTAGGCCCAGTGCTGACCTTCCTAGTGGGGAGGAACCCTTCCCCCGGGCCTCCCCGCAAGGCCACTTTAATTCCCACTGACATCCCAGGCGGGGCCTAGAGCCAGATGTGAGGACAGGGCGGTCAAGTTGGATGGAGTCTCTGTCCCCACCCCCAGCATTTGCTCAGCCTCAGCCCACTTGCCCCTGGTCCCCTCTTGACCTCAGCCCTAACTGCCTTTGAGTTTCACAGCCTCGTTCATGAGGGATGGTTCTTGCTGAATTGAGGCACCCCTGGTTTTAGATGGGAATTTCCCAGGTGGCGAAGCTGACCCTGCTCTGCAGATGGCCTCCTACCTGCCCAGGCCTTGTCACCTGCACCTCAGCTTAGGTGGGGCCTGGAAGCAGGAGGCCTCACTCCTTCCATGGGTGTGGGTGGGTCTCCAGCCCCTGCTGCATCTCCCTCAGGTGGCCTTAGGGGACCAGTGACTGCTGGGCCTTGCCATGCAAGGGCACTGGGCTGGCAGGACTCCACAGACTCCTGGGGCCTCCTTCAGTCTGGCTCTCCTATGAGGTTCTTGGAGGGGTCTTCACTGCCTTCCAGGCTCCTGTCCCCTGCCCCAAGCCCGGTGTCCCTTCCGTCTCAGCCTCACTGCAGCTGACTCAACCCGCCCGCCCAGCCACCCACGCTTCCCTCCCTGGGTCTTCTTTATACAGAGCAAAGTGAATTACCACTTTAGGAAAAAGAAGACAAACTAATTTGCCCTAAGTTTTTAACGGTTTTTAAAGTCTTGTTCTATTAACCCTCCCAGGGGCATTTTCATGTAGAAAGGGGAAGAGAATGCTTTAATGAACAGAAATCCGCAGTGCAGGAATCTCTGGCGTTGTGTCAGGCTGAGAGGAGGCAGTTGGAGGCAGGAGGCCTCCCAGAGTTCCCCGCAGCGGGCAAGTCCAGTCCCATCCTCCTGTGTGCGAGGGGACCCTTTTGTGCTGGGAGTTCTTCTGAGACCTTTCCCTTTGGTGACCTTTAAAGGGATTGTGTTTAGGTTGGAGATGGGGCAGCTTAGAAGGACCTGGGATTCTGTGACTACCCTTGGTACACGCGACGCTGGTTCTCGGTTCTGCAGGGGTCGTGGAATCAGAGACGCACGGAGCTGGGGTGGCTTCCAGTCTGACCTGACATTTTATAGGTGGTGACCCTTAAACTCATAGAGGGGAGGACATGCCCTAGGTCACCTATTAAAGCTGGTACAGGCTGAATATCCCTAATCGGAAAATCTGAAATTACAAATGCTCCAAAATCTGAAATTTGTTGAGTGCCAACATGACACTCAAAGGAAATGCTCCTTGGAGGCATTTTGGATTCCGGATTTTCAGATTAGGGATGCTGAGCTGGTATTACACTAATATTCCAAAATACGAAAAGATTCAAAATCCAAACTACTGCTGGTCCCAGGCATTTCAGATAAGGGATTCTCAACCTGTAGGTGAACTATAAAGGTACCTGGGGCTTGAACCCCCTTCCACTCCTGGGACTAGTAGGCACTCAGCTTTGGGTCCTGGTAGCAGTTGTTGTTAGGTAAGTGGCTGCGTGGTCCCTGAGGTATGTTCCCATCAGTGTCTGTGACCCTGGGGAAAGGTGCTTGGGCAGCAGGAGTCCCAGGAGAGCGAGCAGTGTGCTGTGGATCCCCAGGGAATCCCACTCCTTATCTCCTACGTGAGAGCTTGAGACATCTGCTCTCCTTGGCCAAGTCTCTGGGCTTGACAGGAGAGAGCTCATCTCCCCTTCCCTCATTCTCACGTCCAGGATGGTGGAAGTGTGAGGTCCTGCTGGGCTCACAACCTCCTCCCCACCCTGCTCCTAGCCTGGGTACCTCAAGGCACTGGGCATGGGGCTGGGACCCGGGCAGGGCAGGAGAGTGGTGGGTGGTCCCCAGCCATGGATCTGTGAGACAATGCACAGTTTCAGTGTCGATCCAGTCTGAGAGGAAAGGCAAAGGAAATATTCCTGGAGGGCAGGAGACAGTGGGTGGCATTTTGGGGACACTTGCTGTGTGGTCCCTGCCTTCCAGATTTCAACTCCAGGTCAGTACCACCCATGTGTGGGCCCCCCGCTTGGGTGGTCCAGTGGTGTGGCATGAGGACAGAAGAGGGGGGGCCCACGCTTTCAAGTGGGTTTTCCTGGCCCCCAGCACAGCCTGCTAAGTGGAGTTTTTTAGACGTTATTCCAAGAAGAGGTTGACTTATGCAGCTTGTTGAATTGGGCTCCCTGGACAGCATCGTGGACAAATGCCTTGGTCTCTCTCTGCTCAGCTAGTAATCACTAACAAGCAGAAAATGACCCCAACCAAACCCAGTCAAATGGGAACACCGTCTCTGCTCTTCCAATCACTTTTAATGAAGCCTCGGGCAGCAGGATATATACAGCGCGGCTCAGATACACAGCATAGCAGGGCCCCGATAATGAGATAATTTCCCCCACATCTTGAGAAAAATAGCAACATGTATTTCTTTATGAAGACTATTAAAAAAATAAACTCTTCACAAACTCTCCAGGAGCTAGAGTCTGAGAGAACCCTCCAGAACTCCCCTCCAGTGGGACAGCAGAGGCAGTCCCTGGGGAGGGCGAGGGGTTTCTGCACAGCCGGGAGAGCTGCAGCAGCCCTGCCCCTGCCGTGGGTGTCAGGCAGTGACAAGCAGCAACAGGGGACAGAGCACAGGGCAGCAGTGCTTGGCAGCTCCTCAGCAACCTTCGTCACTAATTCAGGCAGGATCTTGTCTGAGGCATTGCAGGGGCCCTGAGAGGAGGTGGGAGTCTTCTTCTCCTGGACTGGGAGCACTCCCTCTGCGGGAAGAGGGGGAGGAGGGCGATGCGGAGCAGGGAGTGAGGGAGCACGGGCTCCTATGGTCTTGCAGACCTGGGGGGAGGAAGAGCAGAAGTCAGGCTGGATGCCGAGGAGGAGGACGTGGGACTGATAGGGACGTGAAGGGGACGGCTCTGTTTGGGGCTGCGGCGTAGAGTTCCAGGAGCAAGCGGACCTGGAGTTCTTTTTGATGGCGGTGGGACGGGATGCAGTTGCCAGCAAGATGACCAGGTTCATGGGGGGAAAGGGGCCCGGGGGCTCGAGCAGGATTAGGGGTGATATGAACGAGCATAATGGCATTTCTCTACTGCTCTGAGAGAGCCATGGTGGCACAGAGGACCTGAGGAAAGGACTTGGGGACCCTTTAGGTTATACTGTGGGAGAGCAAGGGCATGTGGTGTGAACGAGTCTGCGCCCCGAGTTTCTCTTTTCTCCCCCGCATTAGCTGTGTGGCCCTCGATGTTACTTGGCCTCTCTTTCTTCATTTCTAAAACAGGGGTAATAGCTGTTCTCCATTCCTCGTAGGGGAGACATGGCTCAGCCGAGGTGGCTGAAATGAGTGTGTTTTGTCGTACAATGTTTCAGGCCACTGTTATTAATAAGAGAAGCTTGTAACAGAAGAAGTAGAAGGCTTAGGACTTAAGAGCAAGACCCTGCAGGGAGGTTTGCCCTCAGATCTTGGGATCCACCCCGAAACCTGCACCCCGAACCCCCGCTGCCAGCTTTGCTGCCCTCTCACCTCAGCTGGACCACAGCCGCAGCGTCATGAGCAGATTAAATCCGGCCACTTTCAGGAGGAGGATGCGGAGCCCAATCACTGACAGGTTTTGAAAGTTTAGGTTCATATCTGTAAAAGCAAGAGGTCACAGTGGTTAGGCGTGTGCACGCCTGAGGTCTGCACAGCCCTGCAGGATGCAACAGAGGCTTTCTCAAGGCAGAGTGGGGTGGGTGGGGTGGGCTTCAGCTCCTGGACCTGCCTCTCCCTTTGAGCTTCGGTGCACATCTCCTTGCAAACACATTTGTGCATTCCTCCAGGCTCAGTGGTATTGTGTTTCAAAACAAAAACAGCAACTGGACTTGCCCCTTCTTTTATTTCTGAGCTCTTCTGGGGATGGGATAGAGGTAGGTGCTCAGATCTTATCACCATCATGCCTTGGGTCTGGGCCCCTTCCATGAGCATCTAGCAGCTGAACCACAGGAGGGATGACTCAGGAAGAACAACTCAAATGGAAATGAGTGTGGGCCCAGGGTAGGTGTCAGGGGAGGGGGGTGTCCTTGAGAGGACACAGCCTACAGCCTGTGTGAATTCTGCTTTTCTCAAAAGAAGGCAAAACCTCTTCGCTAAGGAGTGAATATGTCCCCAGGAGGAGGTTAGTTTAGGGCTACACCTAAGGGAGTCAGAAATTTCATAGCTGGGCCACTCAGAAGCTCTCGCTTGCTCTCCTGACTGTGGAACTATTGACAGGAATACAGAGGCCTAGCAGTGAGTCACTGGTCTAGTAGAACTTGACACTCATTCTCAACGTACTTAGAATGGAAAAGAAGGTTAGAGATGCTGACAGGGATTCAAGCAAGACCCCAAGCAGTTCTGAGCAGATCTCCACCTGCTGTTCCTATTCCTCCTAACTCTGTTCCCACATCCACTAATTCCTCCCACCTCCCCTACCCTGTTTGGGTTATTGTGGGTTCACTGCCTCCCCAGCTCTGTTCAAAGCTAGGCTAGATCCCTCTCTTACCTGTTTCAAAGCTTTTCTGTACCAACGTGGCATCACAGGGAAATTCTAAAAGGAGAAAAAAAGAAATTTTCTTAGTTTCCAGAGCACATCACTTCTCCCACCCCAGACCTCCTCGTTGTTGGGCAGGTGAACAGCCTTTCCATGCTTCCCATGGAGAGATCTGGTGGGAACGTACAGCGTGTGGGCACCTGCTGGGTAGAGCCCCTGCCCTTGGCAGGACCAGCCCTCTGGCTTCTGGGCACCATTTTGTTTACTCAACACAGGCTGGTTGTGCAAAGTACATGTTACATGACACAGGCCACGGGGAACTATCACACATAGACCCTGCTCTTGGGCAGTTTCAGTCTGGAGTCCAATAGGGGCAGTGAAATACACACAGTGACAAGGGCCATAAAAGTGTAGACATTTTCATGTGTTCCAAAAAGCTTTTATCCCTGCATCCCAAATTTGTTCCTTTGTTCCATCCCAAGTTTGTTCCATTTCAGTAAATGGTGCTACCATTGACTCAGCCACTCAGGCATAAAACCCAGTCACCGTCTCCGATCCCCTCTTTTTCTTCTCATCCCTGTGGGGTTCTATCTTTGAAACCTGATGGTGTTGGCCAGCTCCCTGCCAGCACCTGGCCCGGGCCTCCATCATCTCTATTGCGATCACTCCCTTTCCGCCTCCACTCTTGGCCTACAACACATTCTCCACACAGCAGTCAGGCTGATCTTTAGAAAAGGAAATTAGGTGTCCCTCCTCTGCTTGAAGCCAATCAACAGCTTCCCAGTATACTTAGAATAGTATCTGCGCTCATGGCCTTCATGGCCCTGGGACCTGCCCTGCTGACTTCACCCAGCTCATTCCTACTGCTCCTCCCCATTCTCATTGCACCCCTGTCTCAGGCTTCCACAGGGTTTTCTCTCAGTCCTTGGCTTGGCTGGTACCTTCATATAGCTTTTCCTCAGAGAGCCCTTTCCTGACTTCTGTCCTGAACGTGGCTGTTTCCTCAACCTCAAGTTAATGCAAACATTACAATTTGAAGTTTCTTTGATTTTCCCCTGTGGATGGATGGGCTCCCCCAACTAGAATAGAGAGGTCTGCCTGCAGAAGCTCATCTGGTGTTTTACTCCTCCACTCCAGCACCTGGTACATTCACGTACCTGCACAGTCAATGGTTGTTGACTGAATGAGTGACCGAGTGAGGTTAGGAGCAGGGGAAGATATTTTGGCAGACAGAGAGAAATGAGGGGAGGCATCTTGGAGAAGGGCATTAGAACAGGGCCTGGTGGAGCAGGAAGGGGCAAAGAGCCCAAGACAAGAAAGGGAAGTGTGAGAGCTCAGAGCAGGGAGACTGAGGCTGGGCCAGTGCCCTCTCCTATTACCTATCCATCTGCTTTTTGCCCAGGACATTCTGTGAACTTCCAGGGCAGGGCTCATTGCTCCTTAGTAAACAGAGTGTGGGGGCTTTGCTGACAACTGATGAGGCTGAAACCGCCAATCAGAGCAGCTTTTAACACCATTGACCTGAGCTCTGGGCAGAACCAGGCCTCTCCTGCAGCAAAGAAATAGCTTGCAAAGGCATCAAGGCTGCACTCACCTGAGTTGGAGTAGACTTTGTCCTCCTTGAAGGTGTCTGCACATGCAAAATCGGGTTTGTTGCTCCAGGCTAAGGCACCATTGCTCTTGGAATCCATGGACCTCATGTCCAGCACAGTTTTTTCTGAGACGAACACTTCAGATTCCTTGACTTGGGACATATTTGCTTCAGAAGCAAAATCAGTGAATAGGCAGAGGGAGGTGTTCCCGAATTTAGAGTCTTTCAGCTGGTACACGGCGGGGTCAGGGTCCTGGATATCTGTGGGCCAAGAGGACCAAGGTCAGGAGATGCTCTTGTTTCCCTCTTTGCCCCAACCCAGGCCAGAGTCCAGTTGCCAGTGATGAACAGAGTGGGGCCCTGTGGGGCTGGCAAGTCACGGGCTCAGGCTTTATGTGGGAAATAACATTTTAGAAACCAGCTGTTCACGACAGACTGGGACTCAGGGACAGGCACCAGCCATCGATCCCGGCCAAGAGGCCAGGCTCACAGTGAACATTCTCTGCCAGGCCCTGCCTGCCAGTCAAGGAAACCAGAAATGCAGGGCTATGGAACGATATTGCTTATTCTTCTATAATACTTAATAGGAACATCTTCAAAACCTCAGCAAGCCTAGTAAACAACATAGCTCTGGTAGGGCAAAGGCAAGCGTAGAAAAAAGGCCCAGCAACGCCAACCACATGTCTTAGAACCTGGGGTGGCCTCCTCTACTTGGGCTGGGCATTGGCAGGAATTGGAGGTTTATAACATGCTGGCATTAAGGTGGAACACCTATCACATCGCCAGGCGATTTCTCTCTCATTGTTATAAGTTTTGGATTACAAATCAGAACACCTGTGTGCAAGCCTCGGCTCTACCAAATAGTAATCTAGTAAATACTGGATATATATCAGCTTGTGAAGTCTCAGGAACTTCATGTGTAAAATGAAGATGTTGCCTCATCCACCCTCCTAACCAGGCTACTCTTGAGGAACAAATGAGGGTTTCTTCATGTAAACATATATTTAATAATCTGTAAAGTACTGAACAAAGGTCAGTAGTTAGAGCTCCTGACGCTGCCAGGGTGTTGCCATGAAAAAGTGCTGCTGAGTAACACGGAGTCACAGTTTCTACTCTTCAGCCCCAGGAAGCAGGAGCTGCTGGAAGCATTTCCTTAGTGCTGAGATTCATTCTTTAGTATTTCCGTAGGATTCTGTGTTTTTAATGTGACTCTCATTGTTTATTCTTTCCACCCTCCTGCCTCTAGAGGAGGAAGCAGAGGTTTGGCAGAGGATTAGCACATCGGGGGGCCACCCAGAGAGTTTCCAGCAGGGTTGGGATTAGAACTTCCTGCCCCTGTGGTTCTCTACTCCCAGAGCTCCTCCTAACACGCACAAGGTTTCTCAGACCCTGGCGGTGCACCCCACTTGCTGAGCCAGCCAGGGTGGCCTTGGCAATGCAGACATCCAGCTGGATGAAAACGAAAGAACTCAGCATCGGCATGTCCTTGGGATGCCGATGAAGGTAGAGCTGCCTGCAGTGTGGGCTGGACCCAGCGCTGCAGAGCAGGAGGTAGGCTCCATGGTCAGGTGGGGGAGACACCAGAGCTCTGGCGGGGAAGGATTCTGCCTACTCCCCTCCAGTCTCCACATACCTGTGCAGCCTGACGTCACTGTGGGTTAAGGGCCTGAGGCATAATTTCTTTACTGGGAGGGGAGAGACAGGGTTAGCTCCACTGACACATCCCAGTGGGTTGTCAGTCATCGGTGGGGGTCTTGGGTGGGACTGCGGAGGGGACATGAAAGAGTGTGGAAGTGCTGAGAGAATGTGGCCTTGAGGGTAAGGCATGGATCAGGTGCTGCAGGATGGAGTTTGGCTTTGGAGGGGAAAAGGGGTTGCTGTGGGGGCCAGAAGCCCAGCTTTGAGTCCTGGGTATACATCCACTCAAGCCTTGGGGCCAGTGGGTCTAGATCACCCTGCCCAACATGATAGTCTCTAGCTACACGTGGCTATTTAACTGAAAATTAACCAAGACTAAATGCAACTTAGAATTCAATTAAAAATGAAAACTTCATTTCAGTAGCCACATGCAGCTGGGGGCTACTGTATTGGACAGTGCCTGTTGACAGAACATCCCATTGTCACAGAGAGTTCTGTTGGGCAGCGTTGGTCCAGAAAACACGGTGCCATACATACAACGTGAGATTTTGAGGAATGGCAACAGGAGCTGAGTTAGAGACACTTAATATTTTTTAGTCCCCTGTTACTTTCGTCCCCGTGTACCTTTAGCACAACCTTATCTTGTCTAAAAATAAGAAATGAGCCACTTTTAATTTGGAGGTCTTCAGGGGTCCATCTGCCAGAGCCCTGTGGGGAGAGACATCCTATTTCACCCAACTAAGAAAAACACATCCTACCACGGATGGTATCAGAAGCTAGCCTCAGCAAGACTGATTGATTTTTCAGTGTGGAAGTTCAGCTATTCTAGACCCTAACCTGTCATTTTAATTCAAAACTAACTGCAGAAGCACATGTCAGAATGCTCTAGTACTTTAGATCCCCAAGGGCGCAGCAGTGATTGAAAACTCCTTTACCAATAAATCTGTGCTCTGTAGTTAAGCATTAGGAACACAGAAATGAGAGTGAGTGACACTGACTCTGAGTCCCACTGAGGCTCTGCTGGGCGCTGGAAACAGCAAGCATGGGCAGACTCACCGGGAGTAATGGCAACTCCGGTTCCTTTGCCAAGTTGCAGCTGGGAGGCGACACCTGCGTCCCACTCCCAAAGTCTCCATTACAGAAACCCCTCGGTTTCTCCTCCTCTGAGGCTTGGGGTAACCCCTCTTTGAGCCCACTCAGGAAGGAGAGGGGAGGCCCCTACATCACAGCTGGCTCCTCTCACCTTCACATCTGGTCTGCATTTCTCAACTGGATTCTCAGCTTCCCAGTGGCTGTATTCTCCTGAATGCGCTAATATTCCTTTTCTCCATTATCTAAGAAGACACCTACTTTCCCATGCTCTCCATCCAACTTTATTACCAGATGTGTTTACTTAGGCCAAAATGCATGTGCCTTGTTCATTCCCAAGATCACACCTTCCTTCTCGTTGTTCTTATGCCTGGAACTCCCCCTTTTTCCCTTTCTGTGCTCCTACAGATCTTACCCATCCTTCAGGACTCAAAGAATCCTTTGCACCACATAAAAATTTCTCAGTCTAGGCCAGCTTTCCAGCCAGGACCCTATCCCTCTGAATCTTTATTGGGCTCATCGACATTGTCAATTGGTTCATACTAAAATAGCTTTCAGTTTGCTTAATTTGCAATGGCTCTGTACCTTTGGCTATTTGGGGATAGGTCAGGCTTCTATCTTAGGCTTCATACTCAATGTAACGTTTATACAGTGATAGCCACATAGGGGGCATTTAAAAATACCTGTTGAATGATTAAAGTCAAATTTTAATGCATTTGACTTAGAGAAACACAAATATTCAAGACTGATAGTGATGCATTTTCCCTTCCCAGTCCTCTGTAAAACAATTAGTTATAACATCCACAGTTAGCCTCCCCATAGTAGTAACTCATATCCCTCGGGAAGGAATTAAAGACACTGGCCCATGGGGTTGCAAACGGTGCCGCCTGGGATGACTCACCAGTTACGATGGACACTTGGGTCCCTTTCCCAAATATGAGTTTACTGGTCATTCCTCCAGTATTCACACCGCAGGTGATACCATTACAGAAACTCCTGGGACCTACCTACCACCTACTACTTATAGAAGAGAAGCACTTCTCTCCTATTTAAGGACAGGAGAATCACATTCCTAAGAGTTAGACCTGTTCTTTCGTATTGAAATTTTGTCTCTGGTACGTACAGTCTTTTTCCTCCTGCCCCATTCTGCTGTGGTGCCCTGGGCTGAGGTTGTGATTTCATGTGATTTCAATAAACCAAGAATCCAGTAAAACAAAAACTTCTGTTCAGGGCAGCAGTATCTTGGATACTCTCGTGGAAGGTGCAGGATGACTTGCACATCACCTGTCTTGTGACTCCTAAAGTCCCAGCCTAAGGATAATGTCTCCAGAGCACTGAATGCTGGATGGAGGATTTTCTGGGAATGAGTAGAAAGAACCATTTGGGATCCAACAGAGGAAAATACCTGGGCTCAAGTCAGCATCTTGGACAAAGAAAAAATAGTTGTCAATGTCCACCCTTGTCCCACTCTACTTACTTGGCCAGATGCTCAGTCTGGTCCCTGATCCAAAGATTAGCTTGGAACCACTGCCGTACCCCCACTGTGGGTAAGGTCTTTGCAATAACCTTCCTGATGCCAATCTGCTGGAACCCACTTGGGTCTCAGAGCACCAATCTAAAATGCTCACTGGGTCTTTGTTTCTTAGATCTCCTATTTCCCAAGGAAACTACTCCCCTTTCTTTTTATGATAATGTAAACTTTAGTATAGCAAAGTCTCGATAATAATAATTATAGTAGTATTTTAGAAAAGCTACTACTTATTGAATACTTTTTATATTCTGGGCATTATCTCATATGATTATGATGTTATGATGTTATTGTCATTTGGCTGCCGAGAAAGTGGAGGCTTTATTGAATACAACTGATGAGAGCAGAGCCAGAATTTTCCCCAGGTCTGTGGGCCTCCCTATACATTGCTGCCTCCACACCTTATTTCATGTGGTTTACTTGCCATTCAGATAGGGGTCTGGGTCACTTTTACCCTTGGGAGAGGGTTCAAAACTACTAGACTCCAGGGAGGAAGATTCTTTGAGCAGGTGTCCCCGTGCCATGCTCATTGGACAATCCAGGGAATTTAGCTACCTGCTGCTAAGAGAGAATTTGTGTTTGCCATTAACTCATCTCTTTCCCCCAAGGGCACTTAGCTAATTTCCTGAGTGTTCAGATTATCTGGTGCTGATATTATTGGCTTCCCTTGAAAGCACCGAGTATCTGGAACTCTTTGTATGTTTCTGTAAATTATTCTGGTCAGATTTTCATTTACTCAATTGCTCTTGGCACTTCTGTCTTTCATATGAGAAATGGGAACATTTTAAGTCACCAAGAGAGCTTGTAGAAAGGGAAAATGAGTGCTTCCTATATCCCCAAGTCTGCTATAAATCACTGCCTGTTTTCTAATAGACAAGTTGTTGGTTGTTCCTGCCGTGGTCATTTGTGTGGTCATACTCACATGGGTACACGGCCAGCCTGGTCCCTGCTCCAAAAAGCAGCTTATTGAAGCCACCAGACGACACACAATAGGAGGGTGCTTTACAAGAACTCTAACCTGGGCCTGAGCAGCCTGGCTGGGGCTCTCCACTGCCTGTCTCTGATTTCTGGGCTCCCCCAAGTCAACCTTTCTCTGACAAAAGGGAAAATTCTTACCACCAGGTCTTAATTTCTCCTATCCACCCCTGCAGGCACAATCAGGAGCCTCACTGATGCTGATTACTTCTTTCTAATCGTCACAAAATAGCTTCATTTTATTTTAGCAATTGCTGGACACCCAGGCAGCTGTGCAGCAAATGCTCCCGCCACGCTGGGAACATCTCCAGGGCAGACGTGGATGCAGGCGAGGTGCAGGGTCCACACTGCCCGAACACTTTGCAGGGTTACCTGCTATGGACAAGGGCAACTTGAAAGCCTTTCCCGAATGTGAATTTTTGGTCTTCTTTCTGCACATTTCCTAACACACCTTGAAGCTATACATTTCAAAGATGATTCTGGTCCTAATGAAGGAAAATTTCCTTAGAACAACTATTTCCTGGGTGGTCTCTCAAACAGAGACATAGACTTCATATATTTATCATCAGATCTCTTTCCTTTTTGCTGCTAAAACTCATTTGTGCTGCTTCCCTATCACAGATATTATAATCCTTTTGCTTCTGAACTCTGGTTCTTCAGAAGTATGAGAGATTTCAGGCTTTCTAAATCCAGCCTGAACCCGTGGCAGGGAAGAGGCTTTGGTGAAGCACACAAAGAACGGATAAATACAGAGGCGCTCTTCCCCGGAGAGATGGGCTTCCTCCCACCCATGTGCATTTGGATGGATTCTGTAATTTCCCAGTTTTGAGTCTAATAACTCTCTCTGTTGAAGAATACCTGTTAATGTCTAAACCAATATGTTTTATACAGTAATTACGCCCCCACCCAAGCCTTTCCTGACTCTCCTAGACAGAAGACATCTTTTTCACAATCATTTGTTTGGTGACATCTATGTGCCAAGTATTGTGCTGAGTTATAGTGATGTGAGGTTGAAGGAGAGAGGGTCCTGCCCTCACTCACCAAGCTTAAGGTGCTGGAGGATGCATACAAGTACCAGGCGATTAGGATAGGAGGTTAAGCATGCCTTCCATTATGCTCACATTGCAACTTGTGTGTACCTCCACTGTAACATGGTGTCACTGGGCTGTAAGGGTCTGTTTACATCCTGAGCTCCCGGATGGCAGAGACTCTACATTTTACTCTCTTTCCTCCCTCCCTCCCTCCTTCCTTTCCTTCCTTCCCTCCCTCCTTTTCCTTCCCTCCTTCCCTCAGCTTCCTTTCCTTCCTTACAGCTAGCATAGTGCTTGGAATAAAATAGTTGATCAAAAAATATTTGTCGAATGCATCAACCCTTTAAATATTTTAATTCATTTTTAATGCAGTCCTACTACCTTCTTTTCTTAGGACTATTTCATTTCTCCTTTAACTTCTGTATGCTTCTGTTTTCGAAATTTTATTATTTTTTTGGCATTATTTAGGCTTCAAGTTTTTCCCGTATCTCTCAATTGGACACGGAGTTTTGCGAATGTGTCCAATGCCCAGAGTCTTTGGGAAGTGCAATTCATCACCTTTCATGGAAACCAAATGGTAACAAGAATAAATCTTTTGGCACAATCAGTCACAATTTCTTTTCTGATAAAGATCTTTTGTCTCAAGGGAATCTAAAAACAGCAAAAGAGTCTGTCTCTACAGTCTCAAAAGAGTCTGTAATGATGAAAAGGCCAATTGCCACTGGCAATAACAACCATTAGAAAACAAACTACTATTAAGCTAGTGGCTGGGAATTCAAATTTCAAGACATTCAAGCCTCATAAAGAAATATGAAAAATCAGTTCAGGAAGTACAGATTCATCAACTAAGAAAGCAGAGTAGGGACTTTCTGTGTCTTTGGCCAGAGCCTAAGTTCAGGCACTTACTTGGCTGTACTTGGAGTCTTGTCCCACTCCCAAAAGTAAGTGATCTGCTGCTTGTGTCCACACTGCTACAATGCAGTACAAATACCTGCCCTCTGCCACCTGGGGCAGCTGCCCCCGATGCCTCACACACTCACGGCCTTCTCTCTTAGGGAACAAAGCTTCTAAACCTGTTCCGTGATTCTGATGATAAATTTCTCCTTCCATGTAACTTTAGGCCCAATACGCAGTCCCCCTAAGTCCTCCTTTTCTCCCTGCCATACCTGCATCCTGCCAACCCAATCTAATGACTTTACTGATTTTTTCAGAAACGCTGAGTCCCCATGCCATGGCCACTATGGTAAGAAGGCTCAGGATAGGCAAACAAAGGACCAAACAGGTGGCCTCTTAGGTGTGGGGTCTTCCTTCACCAAGCGCAGGAGGCATGGTGGTAGCATTCAATAATGCCCTAGCATTAAATAGATTTGTGTTGAACTTTAGCTCTGTTATTCCTAGCTATATGATCTTGGGCAAGTTACTTACTCCAACCCTCTGTTTCCTTATCTGTAAAATGGGCATAATAACAGCCACCTATAATTAGGATGGACATGAGCACTGAATGAGAACTTGTATGAAGAACAGAGTATGGTCACTGGCACATGGCAGGCACTGAGTAAACAGTAGCTCAGGACAGGATGATTCCCAGCCTTGCTCTATGGTGGGGGAAAGGACGAAGCTTCTTGTAGCCAGAGGGGGCCCATCCCTGCCCCACCCACTCCAGCACCCCTGAGGGCCTCAGCTGGCACTCTGGCGGGTGTGCTGTAATCTGGGGGAAGATATCTCATGGATCTGAGGGGAGGTGGTAACAGAGTCTCAGCCGTAGGGGTTAGGGGGCAGGGTAGACCCCTGGCTACCAAGAAGAAAGTTCTGTCTCAGAAACCTAACCAAGAGCGAAGTCTTTTCTCAAAACTTAGGGATTTGTCCTCTGAAAACATTATGCAAAACCCTCATCCAGCACAGCCTCAATCATTTCAATATTGCTGACACGCTGATAGTTACTCCCTGGCAACAGAGGACTTCTTTAACGACCGAGCAGACCACACCACAGACTCACTATCACGATATCCTTCATAACACAGTGTGTCGACAACATTTCCCTGATCATTTCTACAACACTCACATGGATGAACAATGTGGCTGGTCCCTCTTCCAAATGTAAGTTGGTGGTTTCCTCCTGATGCACACAGCCTTTGGTAAAACCTGTCTCATGTGACCATCCTCTACCGATGGCACTAGTGGTGTTGGGGTGACAATCCTGGGAAACACGGGCCAATGCTCCCGGGGTGGCACCACTGTCTGCAGAGCCCCCGAGGCCCGGCGCCCAGGGGCAGGGATGCGAGCAGGTAGGATTCAGGCCCTTCCTGAGATTTGCACTTTTGTCCTTTCCTCTTTACTCCCTGGAATTAGGCCAACACATCCAAATCCCTTTGATTCCTTTATTTCTAATGACCTTCACTCAGACAGGGAGCTGCCTGTGTGAAACTCTAGGACTGCAGAGAAAAAAGTCACAATAATTTCCATAAAATTTTTGAAAGAGAGAGGAAATCAGAGACCAGGCTGCCTACTTCAGAGGCGAGAAAGCCAAGGCGCAGGGAAGTCACAGCTTGGGCCGCAGACCTGGGCTGAGGTGGAAACTCAGCCCTGGGTGCCCAGGCCCCACAAGCGCTGCTGACACTCAGCTTATTTCACCCTGGGTTTGAGGGTCACTTAGCAAAGAGCTGCATGGCTCCACTGAACTCGGGGTCGGAGTGAGGGGCTGGGGCCCTGACACCGCTCTGCACTGACCATCAACACGGCCTTGGACAGATGTTAGACCCTCCGCCTCTGGCTCCCCTGTCACATGAGCAAGATGTGTCACTTCTGTGATCCTCTGTCCAACTCGAAATCCAGCCTCAGGGAAGGGTAGGGATAGCTTTACACTGAGAATGGGAGCGTGGTCGGTGGAGATGCTGGGAGAAGGGGAGGGAACAAACGAGGAGCAGGCAAGGATTTGGGGCAGTGACCATCTAAGATCCTTAGGTGTGGCATTGATGAATGGTACATCCTCTCCCACTCCCAGGGAAATATGATAAGAGATTGTCCAGCACCAGGGTGGGGACAGGGCCCGGTCGGGTGGAGGGGACCATTAGTGCAGGAGGATTTCAGTTCACTTACTTGGTATGACCACCACTTGGGTCCCCTTCCCAAAAGTGAGTCTGCTGTTCTCATAGTCACACTCTGGGTTAGCGTATTACAAAAACGTCCTGGTTTTGTCCACCATCTCATGGAGGACACACACCCTTCACAGTAGCTCTAGGATCTGGAAACCCTGCAAGGCTGATCCTAAACTTTTCCCTGTAGTGTGGTGTGAGGACTTGGGGGAGTAGCCTTAGTGGGTGCACACAGCACCAGCCCCCAGTGCTGCCCCCAGCCTTCATTTTCCTTATCACGGCTGCCAACAAGCGTAGCCTCTGGGTATACTCCTTTGGGAAATACAGAATCTTTACAAAACTTTGTGAAAAACACTGCCTCCTACGTAGGCTGGGTGGGTGTGAGTATTTCTAAAGATACCAGGGAGCGGGTGGGCATTTTCCCACTTCATCTGCCATGCTTGAGAAGAAGCACCATTTTGCATATAGGGACATATGCAAAAACGTATTTCTCACTTTGCCAGAAAGAGTAGGAGCGAGAGCATTTCCAGCACACTGTTCTGGGGCACATGCTACCAACATGCCTTGGCATGACTCAGAGTCACTGCGTCCTCTGGGGGCTGAGCCAGAGTCCTGGGTGACTCACGCCTGACTCATTTCTGTTTCTGTTCTCACCTCACTAAGGATGCTAACTGCCAAGGGGGCTTTTTGTCCTCAAGAAAGTCAAACATTTCAGCACAGAACAGACTCAAATCCTTTTTCAGAAACATATGGGGTGGAATCGCGCTTGTCCTCTGCCAGGGAATGGGATCTGTTGTTGTCATCCCTGTCCTGTCTCCAGCCATCAGGGATCCCTGTCCTCCCCCCTGCTCCCAACCCCATCTTGGCACATGCACATATAAATTGTTAGGCTTTTCATTATAAGTGCTGTGCTCTGATAAGACTGGAAGTTCTTGAGATCAGGGGCCATATCTTAGTCTTCTTTTTCTTCTTTTCTTCATTTCTTTCTTTTTAAACCAACTATGATCCCTGGCTTGTTGATGATACTCAATTCTCATTTGCTGAGTTGAACTGACTTTTACTGTGCATAATTATTTGGACAAGGAGGCCAGTTTTGGGAGAGGTTAAAAGCTAAGTATACTCTGGGTGAATGTGAGCTGCAAAATCTAAGTGCTTAGGCAAGGAAAAATCAAAGAAGCATTTCTAAGAGAGGTAATAAGGATGCAGTATAAAATCCAAAGCATTGTGAGATTCATATTGACCTTCAGAAGAGAGATGGGAACTAAACGAACAAGAAACTTGACTCAAAGGAAACACAAACATTTTTCTCCTTATATCTTGACAGAGATTCTCCTTAAAGGGTAAAAAGAATAACATGGCAGAAAATGTATACTCCAAGCTAGCAGTCTTATTACGATGAATAATAACAAAATAGTAATAATAATAATAATCTATTATAGACCAAAGTAAATGCTATAAATACAAATATATAAATGGAAACTCAATGTTAAGGGTGGGGCTACTCATTTCTGGAGATCTGACTTACTTGGGCTGACCAGAAGTTGGGTGCCAGTTCCAAATACGAGTTTCTGAAAGCCTGTGTTCACACTTTGACATAACTCTATACAAAATGGCACCTTGTAACTGGGCCATAGCCTGGGATTCTTCAGTCACACACAAGTTAGTTACTAAGGATGCTACTGTGTCTGCATGCACCAAAGTGGTAGGAGGCCTAAGATTTTACTATTTAACTTTCATTTTCCTAAGACCATTGGAAGACGGCAACAAATAAGGCAGAACTCAACAGAAGATTTTGCTTTGTACATAGTGGATTATATAACAGATGTCACTAATACTCAGGTTGAAAAGTCATTTATGTAAGTATAGTTTCCGTTCCTGACAGGACTTGGGAAAGTTTTATCCATACGCACTTACTAAGTGTTTGTTCCATGTTTCTTGTAAGAATGATGCCTATGGACCTTATATAATGCAACATCATTACTGCCAACTATCTTCTTATTTAAATAGCAGATAAAACCATGCCCCTTGCCCCCCAAAAAGAAGAAGAATCAATGAAAACAGATATACCTAAACTGTAACATAAATCAGGTTATTTCATGGAACTTACTTGGGTCAACAAACAGTTTTGTTCCTGTCCCAAAGACAACTTTGAAGCCTCCAGTATTTCCCACAGTGATTTGTACTGTGACAAAATGAGCCATTTCCTTCTCCTTCCATTTTTATACCACAACTGGGAAGCAGGTCCAGAGAGCCTATAGTGAGGCATTAATATTAAGATGCACTTTTTCCTACTCCCCTAGTAAAACCCATTTCATTTTCCTCTGTTCGTGCACGTATCTTACACCTCCTACCTATCGGAAAGTTAGTTCACCAAACAGTCATAGAATACGGCTCCAGGACCAGGACCCCAAGGTTCTAGTCCAGCCCTAGTTCTCACTGACTTTATGACATTGGGCAATTCAACCAACTTCTCTGGCTCTTAATTTCCTTATTGGAAAATAAAGAGGTCTGAACTAGCTGGTTTCTAAGCTCCCTCTCAGAGCCCAAGTTCTGTGATCTGGCAATGTCCAAAGTGCCCTCATGCTGCATTTTCTATAATTCACAAACGAGTCAGGCACTTACAGAGCAGTTACACTGGTGGTTGATCTGCCTGGGGACAATACAAGAAAGGGACCGTCAACAAGGGAGTGGCTGCTGCTGGCTCCCCTCTGTCCTCTCCCCATCAGGGTAAATGCTCCCAGAAGCCCTGCACATTTTGTTTCATCATTGAAAGGGGAAGCGAAGAAGGGAATCCTTTAGACATTTGGGGCATATAGGTCAACATGTCCTGAAACTCCATCTCTAACTCATGGCAATATCCAAGGACAGAAAAGATAAATTTCAAGTATTTCTTTACTCACTGTGATTGCTATCATCTTCATTTCTAAGCAAACCCTGGCACAGGGTCTGGGACATCATGTAGTAGAAAGAGCAGGGCATTGAGACCAGGCAGGCAGAACTAGGTTTGAATTTAGGCCCTTCTACTCATTAGCCTTGGGATCTTGGGCAATTACGTCTCTGAGCCTCGGTTTCTTCTTCTGTAAAATAGGGACACTGCTTCCTCCCTCATAGAGTTGTTTGAGGATAAGCAGTTCTATATGTCATGCACCTAGCATTGTACCCACACATCAAAGGTGCTGGGATGGTGGTTATTACTTCTATGTCAAGTTAGATTATTGATTAACATGATAATTTCCTTAGGGTTATAGAATTTGTTTATCAAAGGTCACAAGACTCCGTACCCTTGAGTCTTATAAACTCTAGGGTGGTATAGGAGTGAGATCCCAGAACTACAGATTTTGAGTGCTTCGACCCCTTATCTGCTGGGGGAGTCTGAGGCACACACTTGTTCAATATCACACAGCCAGTTGGGGCCAAACCAAATCTAGGACTCTGGATAGAAATCAGAAGCTCCGGGCTCTGTACTTCACTGACTCTTGTTGAACAATGTCTAGTGTGAGGCGACATAATCTCTGGAGTGCTTGTTTGGAGCACAGATAAAATGACCTGGAATATCCTCCCCTGAGTTCTCCTCTAAATCTATGGCAGTAGAAGCAGAAAGGTCTATTAGAGCATGGCCATGCAATTTTCTACTTGTCCAGATTTTTTCCTCTAACTGGCTCCACTTAGCTCAACTCCAGTGTTAAGAACACTAATGTTGAACAGAGTTTCTGTCAGTCTCATATCTTGGAAAAAGTCTTAATGGTTAGCTACATTCCACCCCAAAGAAAATATGCTCATATATTCTCTGAATACTTTCACTCATTTATCTGAGTATCACAATTCTGAATCTTTCAGTTCTAGATTAATTAAAATTAAAGTGTAATGACAAAAATGACAAAAAAAACCCACAAAACTCCTTTTCTTCTGTTTACTGTCACCAGAATACATTTTGCAGCTACCACAGAATGTCATACTTACTCAGCCCCACTTTTAGCTGGGTGCCGGACCCAAAGGCGAGTTTGTTTCCTCCTCCCCAGGAGCCCCACAGTGTCTAACGCCTCACAATAAACTCCCCTCTGCCACTTTACCCCTTTTCTTCATTTACCCTAATGAGTTAGAAAATACTCAAGATTTAATATAGCTATTAGACTTATTCATATAAGAAAAAAGTACCCCTCACCCCAAATGGGATAAATTCATAAACTGTTGGTGCTAAGGGGCCAGAGGGGTCATCTGGACCCACTTCCCCGTTTACAGATGAGGAAACCGAGGCTTGGAGGCGAGAGATCTGCTCTAAGTTATATCGCTAGTTGGTAGCAGAGACTAAAGCATGGATCTGTTTGATTCTCAAGCCAACGTTTCTCCCTTCCCACCACACGCTTGAATGTACTGTGTCATGTACTTTATTCTCTTCCCTTTGGCCTGGAAACTTGATTTCTTTGGGTGTTTAATTTCAATTAAGAAAGCATTTCTCAAGCACTAACTTTTTATAAAGGACCCTATTAAACCCTTGGCAGGATATAAAAGAATCTCTGTTCTCAAGGATCTTTCAGTTTTAATAGGTGGATATTCCCAGTAATAAAAGATTTCTGTGGCTGTATGTGTCGCAGATTGTCTAAGATTCCACAGCTAAATTTGGGATACAGAGGGTTAGAGGAATGTGAAGGATGCCTGGGGGAGAGACGACAGTCTAGGCTTTACACAGGAAGTGAGGCTATTTTTGGAGAGACTATGTTTGTCCTAATCATCTAGGGTATTAGTCTCTACTTCAACATGACCTAGTGAATTAGTTCTACTGTTATTTCCAACTCTTCTGTTAGCTATTATCATCTTTAAATGAAGAGCCCATGGAGGTCCAATCTTAAATTCACAGAAGGTCAACTGATAAGACAAGTATGATGCAATCCAAGGATGATACAATACACGTAGAAGCCTTAAACCACATAAAACAAGGGGGGGGGGTCAATGTTTACCTGGAGAGACTAGAAGCATAGTCCCCTTTCCAAAGGTGAGTTTGTTGTATCCTGTAGTCACACTATAGCCAACCCCTCTACAAAAATGGCCTGCAGTGTTGGGCTTTTCAACCCATGATCTGCTTAGGGAAGGGCAAAGAAAACTATCATTCATGGAGAACTTAGTATGTGCCAAGCAGGTTAACAATCTGCATATATTACATTACCTCTGGTCCACATCTGTGCCATGAACTTAGATAATATTATCCTTACTTTGCAGATGAGGAGTGAGCTGAGGCTGAGCAGGTTGGGCTGGCACTGCTAACAAAGACAACCTGGATACAAGACATTTTTGGCAGAGGACAGATATATCTCAGGAGGAGCTCTTAGGGTACAGGAAAACCCACCTCCTTGTTCCTATATAGTGGATGACAGCTATAGTGGAGTTAATTCTTTTGCTAGAACCAGACATCAGAACTCAAGCAACAGTGATCCCAAAAAACTCAAGCAACAGTGATTCCCCCCAAACTCATTTTCCATTACACAATCATTTCCTTAGACATGAAAACATTTTACCCTCAATCTTTCTGTTACCCCTCTGATACCTTACTCACCAGGCCTGACCAGCAGTCTGGTCCCACTCCCAAAGGTCCATTTATACCCTCTATCTTTCCCACAGTGTTTCATAGTCAGCCAAAAACACCCACAAGCCCACACATCCTTCTCATACCTAAGGCCTAGAGATACGGCCCTTTCACCTACAAAGGGGGTTACATCTTATTTTCTTTTTGCATTATACATAACACAGGCCATTTGACTCAAATTTGTGTACTTACAGAGCAACACTTAAAATGAAGTCTCTACCTATCCACATTTCTGGGTCTATCGCCATCAAACTCCTGATTTTCAACTCTATTTATGCAACAAATGTAGCTAGCCCTTCTTTCATTTCCATTACAGTTATCAATTTTTAGATTCCTGACATAGTATCACCCCGAATTTTAACTTCAATTGATCTGAAACTTCATGGAATAGCATCCAGGTCAGGATGAGTGACAGCTTCCTGCTCCCCCAGTTTCTTTTGTAAGCTCAATGACTCCATGGTAGCCTTTTTACTCACTTGAGCCCTGTTCTTCCCCCAAAGCCCAGTGTCCCTCTGATTAAAGGACATTCACTGTGCTTCAAGTTTGGTAAAAAGCACCATTTGTCTTCTCTTTAGTTATCCTTTGCAAATTGACTATTTTCCATTGGCCTCACAGGCAATGTCTTAGCTTTTTTTTTTTTTAATATTAAAAATGAACACAAATTAGATGAAACGATACTACTAAAATGTTAAGAGGTGGATGAGGGCTCCTTATACAATCTCCTGAAAGCAGCCAGAAAAGAGCAGGCCCATTATATCCCATTATGAGCTCCAAATGTTACAATCAGAGAGCAGACAACATGAGAAAGAGGAAGTGCTTAGGAAATTGGACTCACTTGGGATGACTTGAAGCTTTGTTCCGGTTCCAAAGGTAACTTTCTGGTAACCTCCAGAATTCACACTGTAATGCAGGCCTTTACAGAATGGCTTCCCCCGCCCTACCACTTTCATTTGGGTAGCATTCAAGTCACTACCCTTGAGTGGGAGAGAGAGTGCTTTGTTCCCCAGTGCCTATGGCTACAGATCCACACGAAAATAGATATTTTACTTAGAACCTACATATTTTCTTTGTGTTAAAAGAATGATATGATCTGACCTAGTTCTTTTTGTTCTATGAACAAATAATAATAATATTTTACATGTGCATAGCATTTAAGAATTTCCAAAACACTTTCACATACCTTGGCTTATTTTATCTTTAAAATAACTTACGAGGCGATATCAAATGCTTTCATTTTACAGATAAAGAAACTGTGCCCCGGAGGCACTATTAAAGGCAGGTATAAGAGAATTGGAAGCGTTCAGCCAAACTTTCTGCTTTTTTCTTCAGGATCAGCTCTCTAGGCTGTGTCAGTCTTGTTTCATCTACATGACTGTTTTTCCTCCACAGCGAGCTCTTTCTGTCCTCTGTGCCATTACTTTAACATTTCTTTCTACATCAGAATGCACTTAAGTCTTCATAAACCATTAATTTCTCAACACTTGGGCCTTACAAATACTGTAGTGAGTTCGGTGGGCTTCAGTAGCCACATTAAGCCTCCCACTTCAGTGACATATTACCTACTTACCAGGATTTATGGATAATCTTGCCCCACTCCCAAAGATGTATGTGTTATAAATCACAGCACTGTGCTGTCTGACAAAAATGCCCAAGCTATCTTGATAACAGATTAATGTGATAGGCATGCATCTATCCTCCCTCGTGGGAGCTCTGGTTGGGATTCCCTTTTTGATACTGGCATAAAGACTAAGCCATGGAATTAAGCCCATGAAAGCCTCTGTTCAGGGCACAACAGTAGTGGTACAATAGCTGTAGTGGAAAGCCCGAGAAGAGTCCAAGTGATATTCTCTAGACAACTCTGAAACTTATTTCTTTCAAAAAGATTTGCATAATTCCACCAAGTAATCTTGTTTTACTAGTTAAAGGATATCAGCTCTGATCCCCATTTTTACTTAGGAATCAATACCTGTATGTAATCTCATTTTACCAGTGTTTGGCAAACTGCTCATATCCTTGTAGGCAATCTTTCTTTCATTATCTTATTTATAAAATTTTTATGAGCATGTAGTGGGACATGGGATATGGTTGGAGGATTAGGGGTGGTGGAAAGCACCCAGCTTTCATTTTATTTTAATGATTTTCATCATTAAACTTCAATACTCTTTGATTTAAAGATTAAGGAGATATTTAGTCGTATGTACAATAAAAGACCACAGGGGAAGTACAAGCATGATGATCAATAACTACCAGGCACTTACTGGGACTCACTGACAGGGTGGTTCCTTCCCCAAAGATCAATGTATTTCCCACCTGGTAGGCACAGTGAAATGAGGCCCTGCAAATACTTCATGTACCTGCTCACTCAAACCCACCTGTATACAACTACAAACAACTACAAACAACCGAAACTTGCATTCTGTCCTTGCCCTCGACAAGGTTCTCAGTGGGTTTTCAGGGTTTGGGTCTGCAATAACAAAGCTCTGTAATTTCATGAGAAGGAGGGGCAGCTTGTAGTAGGTCCTTTATTCACTCAGTAACTATTCACTGAACACCCCAAAGTGTATGGCACTGCACTGGGTACTGAGGAACAGAGCCATTCAGACACTGTCCCTGTCCTCATGGCACTTACGGTCTAGGAGGAGGAAAACAATAAACAAATGCATAGATAATATAACGTCAAGTGATAAAAATGTGTGGATTAAAATCAGGCTAACAGGATAGAGAGCAACCAGGCAGTGGCTGTGTTTGATGGCTTGTTAAATTGGCCGGGCAGGAAAGGCCTCTCCAAGGTTATGTCTGCAGTGAAATCCAGGCATGGAGAAGTTAATTATCGCCCCCATTTACAGATAAACAGATTGAGGGGCTCAAAGAGCAAAGCCTGGTTCCAAATCACAGTGTCAACATGAACACTTAGAGCACGCCTTCTCCCTGCTAAAGTACTAGATGCAATAAATTCCTGTTTGGAAAAGATAAAGCAAGGCAGAGATTCTTCTAGAGTGATTTTGGGATGTTATCTGGGCAAGGAAGCTGAGGCACTGGCCATTGTAAGGGGACGCCAGCTGGAAGAGAAGGTGTGGCATCTCAGAGCAGCTTCCTGTGATGAAACTGACCACTGAGCTAAGGAGATGTCTTCCCTTCTGCTTCCCTATTAGGCTTGCCAACAATGTCAACTATTTCCTGGAAGCACGAGCTCTTCTAGTTAAGGTGGGGAAGGCATGGAGAGCACTCTGCTCTCCCCATGAAATCTGGATAAATTGAGAACACCTGGTGGTCGACTTAGATTTCTGAAAAAGCTTGCTATTAATACTTACCTCAATAACTAACTAATCAAGTGCAGAACGCATGGCAATACTTACTGAGATCCACCTTTTAACATGGTCCCCCTTCCAAAAACCAGCTTCTGGGAGCTGGAAAACCCCACAGTGATCCATTTCACCACAAAAACCAAAGAGTGCTTCATTCTCAAGCACAGGAATTCTCCCAGGGTTTTTTTTTTGCTTAGTTGAAACCTAATCCAACACTAAGCATACATCTATGTAAACTCAAGAAAAGTCTTAAGCTCACACACTTAGGAAGGTAGGAAGGGTAGAAAGCCTCAGAAACCATTTACTACAATCTCCCAGCCTCACACATTTCTCTGGGCTTTAGAAGATCTCCAGGGAAAGTCTTGGCCCCTAATTTTCGTGTTCTTTTTTCTCATAATTAGAAAGGTCTACCTTATATTCAAATTCAACACTTTCTCTGCCATAGCCAAAGTCCATTAAACCTGTTTACCTTTAAGTTTACCCTCAAATGGAATTTTTCATAAAATATCCCTTTTAAAAATCATGAATCATCTGACCACCCACAGTTTTCAAAGAGATTTCACATATATTATCTCATTTGAGTCTCACAGAATCCCTTGACATAGTCAGGGCTAGAATCATAATCTCCATGTTATACGTGAACTGAGGTTTAGAGAGCTTGAGTATCTTCTCATGGCTACGAGGTCAGGAGTGGCTGAGCTGGGGTCCACGCTGTCTTTCAGCTTCTAGTTGAATGCCTTAATGATTTATTTTGTACATGTTCATGTGCAAGACCCTCGTTAGCCCTCCCCCAGTGAAAGAGACAATATCATCAACAAAATAATACTCCCCCCTCGAAAAGTCCCCTCCAGCTCAAATCCTTTTCAGAGCAGTGTCTTTTTAATCCTCACACACTTTCTGTGAACGAGGAGATAAGGATTTCCAATATTACAGTTAACATTAATTGGGAAGAGTGAGGGCCAGAGGAAATAAATCAGAATAATGGTTATAGAGGCTGCAGTCTGGGACTGTCAGTAATATTTAGATCCTTAGAAAATGTGAGTCCTTGCCCTGCTATGGTGACCATGTTCAAATCACTTTACTATTCTGAATAGAGAGAGTCAGCCCTTTCCACCTTCCTCTGCCTCTTGGGACAATCAAATAAGATATGTGAAGAAATAAGAAAAGTACCTTTGTTGTTTTCCTTCTTTTAAGAAAATAGACCCCAGAAAACCTCAAGATAGCAAAATCCTTTACCCATGCTGAATTTGTACATACCTACGTGTTTATGCATAAGAGCAACACTAAACATTTCTAAGGCAAGTTCGAGACATTAATCTGGGCCAACACAGCACACTCAGTTTAAAATTGATGACTGAGCTCAATTGTGGCTCAAGCCCCCATGCTTACTTGGCTTAACGAGCAACTTGGTTCCACTTCCAAAAGTTAGCTTGGTCCCTGCAATATTGTTCACACAATGATTTGAGGCTCAGCACAAACCACAGGGACCAAGGAAATCACACTCGGTAGACCCCTGACAGAGGACATTCTCTATGGCCTTAGAGAGGTGGAAGGGCTGCAATGTTCTGGGTAATCCTATCTCCTAGCACTGTATCCTCTTCATAGAGCTGGAATGCTCACAGGTGGGCACATATTTGGGTCTCACCCATTCATATAGTTATTTGCCACTCTGTTTTTGGCTGTTTGGACCTGGTTCTGTGAGTAAGGGTAATAGCTCTCAACCATAATCTCATTCAGGGGCCCATTTGGGCATTTTTAGCTTGCAAAGGCTCTTTTTATCTGAGACTGGGAAGTCCTACAAGTTCTGAGAACCTTCATGGTCAGGCTGTTCATACATTCAGAATAGAAATACTGAATGAACTGACTCATACACATGCATACACTTGCTAACAGAGGCTCTCCATCCAATTTAGTGCCTAGGAAAGGCCCTAAAGAGATGATGGATACTTTAGTCCTGGGTCCACCCAGGCCCTTTCAGCTGCCATACCTGCTGTACTCTCTGGATCAGATTACTTGCTTTAATCGAAGTTTCAGACCCAGACTCCCTCTAGCCATTCCAGAGCCCATCCATTGGTGAGGCTTGCACCGAGGAAGGGGGTGAGCAGGCTTCTTGGGGAAAGTTTACAGAGCACCATGGAGAGGTCATTCTCAATAAGAAAGGGGTGCAGGTCAGTGAATCCTCTAACAGGGAGATGGCCAAGTATCACAGGACCCAAGAAAAATAAACTTTGTAAAGCTATCCACCAGTTTGGCTCGTCCATTCTGGGTGGAGAGCCATATCCTTTCCCCAGTGCTGGGTGTGAACCAGAAC
This sequence comes from Propithecus coquereli, assembly GCF_000956105.1. Classification (NCBI taxonomy): domain Eukaryota; kingdom Metazoa; phylum Chordata; class Mammalia; order Primates; family Indriidae; genus Propithecus; species Propithecus coquereli. The sequence continues at coordinate 944,646 of NW_012148618.1, forward strand.
AGGTGTTTTGGGATGCCGTGTGTGTTCTAGCGGGGACCACCACATTTTCCTCTTGGATTCTTGGGTTCCTAAAAGGGACTCTCTGTTGTCTTGGCCTTTCCTGTGCTTCCCCACCCCAGTCCACTGGGGAGAGGAGTCCTCCAGGAGAGGAAACACACATATTTCTTTAGTTTCTTTCACCTCCCTTTTCAATTTCTTCACAGTAACGTTTCCCTGAGTAGAAAATGACCCACTCACCAGGCCAGACAGTTAGCTGAGTTCCTTTTCCAAAGTACAGCTTCCCCATGATTGAGCCTCTGTCGGCACAGTGCTCGTTCCCTTTACGTGAAGCTGGCCCCATTCTCTTTCCCCCCTTGCTTTGGGCCTAGGGTTGAAAATTCACCTCCATTGTCTTTAAGTGGCATTAAGTCTTTTTCTCGTGCAGCTAGCAGTCTGAGCTGGACAATCAGTCTTCAGAGGCTGTATCTCAAGGGACAAATGATCTGTGGTAACAATAGTCTTTCCACCTTCAGAGTTCCCTCACATCAGAAAGCAATTACACATCCTTTTGAGAGTGTTTAAATTGAAAGGAACTTCACTCCCCCGGCCCTATTTCCCAGCATAAAGGGCTGCTCGCTTACTTGGATTGACATTGTGTTTGCATCCTTTTCCAAAGCTGAGGTTGTGGAAACTCTGATAGGCCAGGTCTGTCCTCTGCAAAACCACCCCACTTCCCACATTTGACCTCTGGTCCTCCCTCCAGGCATTCCCTTTATCTCTTCTTTTTTCCTCCCTGTTATCTCATTTTATTTTCCCATTTACTGCACTGGGAAATCATATCCCACCATCTTCTAGGCATAAAAACCCCAAGTAGGCTTTAGTTCATGAATAATTTGATGAACTATTTCTTTGGTTATCAAAATAAGAAGCAGCAGGTCTGAGCTCACCTTTTAAATCTCCAGGCTTGAGTCATAGGATCTTAGTATTTAGAGTTGAAAGGGAGCCCAGAGGTTATTCAGTGTAATATCTAAAGTGGCATAGAAATCCCTTCTGCAACGTCCTGACGGTTAGCCTTAAGGACCCAATGTGAAGCTCTCCAAGGAAGAAGAGATCCATCCTTCACAAAGCAGCCTTTCCCTTGCAGCCCAGTTCTACTTGTTCAGACAGGTTGTATAGGAGGTTTGGGCACATCTCTTTTCACCTGCTGGTTTTGATTTTGCCTCTGTGCTAATCCCTTCCTGGGTCTACATAGCAGCTCTTCAAATATTTGAAAAGAGTTCTCTCTCTTCTCAATACAGTCTAGCAATATCCTCTCTCACTTATTTTAGAGACCTGAGATAATTTCAGATACTTAGTTCAGTTTTTATCTGACCATGAAGACAGTGCCCTCAACAAATGAGTCATTGTGAAGGCATACCTGAGGAGCAGAGCTATTTTGGGGTGAAAGAGGAGGTGAGGGAGACAAGAGGGGTAGAAAGGTTACATTTCTAAGGCACACTGAGAAAGCTTTTAGAATTTAGTTACTGATCATTGCACTTCCCAAGTGAAGTTGCTCATAAACATATCTACCATTTTGCCCAAAATTACTGTGGATTTTTCCTTTTTACTTACTTGCTCTTACAGTTACTGTGGTTCCGGCTCCAAAGCTGAGCTTGTAGTTATTAGAGCCACAGTGCTAGATCTCCCTACACAAACCTGGTCAAGACCTTGGTTAAGGGACAGGCCTGGCTTTGTCCCTCAACTGCTATGAGCCCTTGGGTAGTTATTTCAACCTCTTTGCTTTGTTTTTAACTTTCACACAGTTTCCTCATCTGTGAAAGTGGGGATGATAATATCTATCCCAGAGGGTTGGTAGGAGGGTCAGATGAGTTAAGGTATGAAAGGGGCTTTGCACATTGCAAGTGTTGAATAAATGTTAGTTATTAGAGTATTATCAAGGCTAATTCTTTTCATCTTTAAAAAATACATACAATTTTAATTTGCATGTTTTGTCTCTGAAATCCTAGAAATTCACAGGTACTTTAAATTATACCCAAATGTTCTTTTGTCAAGTAGCAACAGTTTAAATTGGCATATTTTCCTTATATAACATCCCAAGAGCATAGTTGGCAGTTTCAGAATGTTTACTGAATCATAGGATTTGTTTATTACATTTTATATCTGTTCAAACTACATATGAATAGGAATAATAAAATGTTATGAGTGGGGACCAGAACACAAAATAAAAGCTCAATATACTCAAATACAAACTGATAAGAGGAATTTCGTATAATAAAAGTTAACTGTGTTAACTTTTTCTTGTAGGCAACTACAACTTACTTGGTTTTACATTGAGTTTGGTCCCAGATCCAAAGTAAAATCTGTTGTTGTTGTACACCATGTTCACTACCATTACAAAAAGTTCCCTGGGACTTCCTGAAAGGGAGCTGTATTATCCAGAGATGACGAACCAAGTTAGGCCAAGGCTGACCCAACCCCACCAAGTCTTTGCTAATTCCCTAGGGAATCTGAGAACCAAAGCGAGGACTGTGCTGAGACACATTCATTAGCAGAGACAGGCAAGATAAGGGCAACTGGGTTTCTTCAGTAGTTTTATCGATTTCTTTTCTTTAGTTTTCTGCTTGGGTTCATTCTTGTGTCCTCTGTGCTCAATGCACGCAATATTTGAGACAAGGACACGACAAGTAAATGCTCATTACCTTTTTCTTTTCCTAATTATAAATGAAAATTCCCCTCGGGTAGACTTAACTAAGAGGAAAATTCTTATTCTGCCTTTAGTTCCAGGGCTATCTGATGGGTTCGCTTTCAGATACAACCTGGGTCTGGGTCGTGCTTTACAACTAGACCCGAGCTTCCCTCAAGGACATCCTGAACCACAACAGCTAACCAGCTATTTCCATATGTACGCTCTAACAAGACCACTATAGCCTATCTGTCAGAGTACCCACATTTTACAACCAAATGTACTTTAATACCCACATTGACATTCCCTCCCAGACTCCACAGTGAAACTGTACATTTTGGCTTTTTTTCTTTTTTCGCTTCCTGCCTTGCATATTCCCTTTGGGGGGGAGGGAGGAGAAAAAAAGAAAAAAGAGGCTGCAGTGTTGGCTGTCATTTGCAAGTCTAGATGAAACATTATTTATGGGCAAAATATTTTGCTGACAATTTCAAGAGAAAGGAAACCTCAATGCCAACAGTTAGACGCCCACAGAGTTTGGATTTAAACAAATCTCAACAAATGAACACAGTTATGAGAAATAAAATAGAGGTGACTGCAGTCTCTGCCAAGTAATTATAATACTTATATAGTTTTGGAGGGCAAGGGGCTTACTTGTTCTTACTTGTAGAAATAATAAGCAATGTGTTACAGGAATGCTTTGCCAGAAGGGCACCAGAGAGCTATAGAAATAGAGTCTCATTTAAATATCTTAAATAGGCACCTATGTGTTTAAAGACTTATGTGGAAATAAGCTAGAATTGGCTAGAAATGTAGCTGGCCAACTAGAGTTGGTTTAAGATAGTTCCTGGTAAAACCATGTTGTAGCAGATGGTCTGCTCCTAGTGCAAATGTTATCGGAAGCAGAAGTTCCCTTTCTGGAATCTGCTCCCATTATTCAGCAATTCTAGGTTAGGATGGATTCTTCCCTAGTCATTTTCATCAACTCCTATTTAAAGTTAGCAAAAAGGCTTCTCTTTCTCTTCTTTGTCCTTGATACATATTTCCCTTCTCACTTCACCCTTTCCAGTATGCATTGTTAGTGTCTCTCCCCATCTTCAACCCCAGCCCATTAAGTTACATGTACAGAAAACATTTATAGGCTAATAAATCAGTGCAAATAGCATTTAATTGTGGTGGCCTACCAGGTACAACAGTCAATTGGGTCCCGGATCCAAAGGTCAGTTGCCAGCCTGAACCAGAAGAAACACTGTGATATGCTCAACAGCAAAAACCAGATCAAATAGGCCAGGCTGGCAGGGCACTGAGTAAAAGTTGGCAGCTGGTTGTTTTACGAATTAGGCCTGTGTCACTGTCAATCTAGATTTGGTCTGGAGTAACCAAATTGACTGTCTACAAATCCTAAATAAATCCTTCTTTGTCTTTACAATCCCTTTTTCTTTTAGGGGATCTTTTATTTCCACTTTCCACTACAGAGCTCTAGGCATCAAATATATGTTTTCAATAGATATGTAGAGTAAGTGCTCTCTGACTTTAGATGTCAAACCAGCATTTGGATATATTCGTCTAAGGAAACTCACAAAGCCCAGAACGAAGAATATTTCTCCTCTGTTGTGGGTATCACTGGATTGCACCACCACAGAACTGCCCAAATTCTGGAATCTTCCTTAGGCTGAGTGTGTAGAATCTAAATGAGGTAGGTATAGAGGTGGCATTGTCCAGTTAACTTGGCCATTAGTGTCATATTGATAAAATAATTTTATAATGATCAATTATCAGGGAAATTGCTAGTTTTCCACTTTACTTTTGGGCCATTTCCTTTCTCATGACTAAAGTAGCATCTATGTTGATTTATCTGCTAAAGGACTTTAAACTGCCCCCAAAAACCAATTTTAATGTTTCCTAAGGTAGTGGGGATGGATTAAAGGGTCATGCCTAAGAGGGACCAGGGTGCGCATTGTCTTATCTGGGAGAAAAAATGGGATCCCCCTCCAGAATATAAGTCCCTTGAGGGCAACATGACATTGAGTTTGTTTCCTGCTGGATCCCTGGTCAGAGCACTGAGCCTGGCAGAGTCGATGCATAAAAATATTTGTCAGATGAATCTTGCAGACTCCTCAAATTTCAGATTTGAGCAAACTGACAGGTTTGGCAAACTGGAGATTTAAGATCTAGTCTTAGCTTGTCCACAGACTGGTTGTAGGGCCATGATCAGTCTCTTCCCTGAGTCCCAGTTTTCTCACAAATGGAGACAGTTAGAAAGAAAGATTTTAGTTTCTCTCTGCTCCATGAGGCTATGTTGTACACATTTTTGGCCTAAAGTCTCAGAAACAGAAAGTGTCCCTCAGTACTCATGCATCAACTTATTTTAAAAGGTGATTTTCAGACTTTGGGAGAGACTAATCATATTTATTTTGGTCAATGATTATTATTTACAAGGTTCCTTCCTTCTATAAATTGACATAATCTCATTCAAAGAGAATCATGCCTTAGCGGGATTGTTAAGGAATTAGAAATCTTGTCACCAATTACTGTACAAATCTGGGGCTATGAGCCAAGCCAGTACTTCCAAGTAATCAGTCATACAGTTTAGTCCCAACACATACATTCAGGAGCAAGTCCCAGAGACACCCTCACATGGCCCATTCTGCACCAAGATGCCAGATCCTAGCCAGGGAGAATTTTGGCCTCCTATCTGACACTCGTTCCCCTCTCTAAACATTTTTCATACAGTGTATAATTGGGTCTAAATCAGCCCTTAATCCACAAACATTGCTTAATCCAGGGATACAATTTTATACTTACTGGGCTTCACAGATAACTTGGTTCCCTGTCCGAAGATAAGCTTTCCTCCCTGGTTGTAATTCACACTGTGTTACATATCCCGTCAAAAACACATCCAATCTGCCTGAACACATTTCTAATCCTCCACCCCCAAATCCACAGATCGCTCCCACACCACGACGTGAATCATGGCTATACTTCTTACTGTAACTTTTTTCCTTATAAGGGGAATAATGGTACTCACACAGGGGGCTGTTGGAGAATAATGAGAATTCCTATTTATGTCAAAATGTTTCAGTTTAACACCAAACTGATCTCTCATTTTTGCTTAATGGCTCTGGGTACTGCTGTTCGGGGAAATGGCTTCCTTTCACATGTGTTTCTCATAGTCTCAGCCAGAAATCCTTAGCAGGCAGGGGTTAAAAATAAGGGCAGGCGAGGCTCCAGGGAATCCGGCTTACCTGGGGTGACCACAACCTGGGTCCCCGCTCCAAAAATCAATTTCCCCCAGTCGCCAGTTGTCACACTGTGACAGACACCTCTACAAAATGGCTTCCCCAGAGAAGACAGCTGCTAAATGAAGACAAACTGCTCATGGGGAAACAATCTTGCTATGAAATGAGGCAACTGCATGATATGAGATATAAGCTTTTCCCCCCTTCTCTTCTAATTTCTCTTCTTTTAAGACACTGAAGACGATGTGTGCCAAGAGCTGCACTTCCGGGGCAGCAGGGCCCGAGAGCCGCACCACTGGGGTTAAGGAAACCTGGGTGCCAGCTCTAGACTCTGCAGTGGTAGAAATCCACCAGGCTAGGAGTTTGCCCAAGACTCAATCCAAAAAACAGCGGATTACAAGTGCTACCCTCTCATTTAAATAACTGGTGTTTTGGACTCACGAGTGTAGTGGAAAAACTATTTCAGGATCCTTGGGTTCTGTTCCTGTTCAAAAAGTATTAATCACTGGCCTTTCCTTACCTCAGCTTTTAAATCTACTGAATGCGCATAACTATGTTAGAGTCTCCTTCTGAGGAAGATCTTGCCATCAGAGGTTTTACTTATTGGAAGTCTGACAGAGTGGATGGATCCCAAGGCTGGGTTATTGGTGGGGTCCTGGTGGGTTTGCTCCTCTCCATACCTTCCAGAGCCCCTTCAAAGATGAACAAGGTGACGAGGTCCTAGCCTTGGTCTGCTCAACCCCTTTAGTGTCATTCTGACCCAAGGAGGCCCCCGTGGAAAAGACAGCAGGTTTTCCTCTTGGAGATAATCATATTCAACACACAATTTAAATTATATGCCACTTACTTGGCTTGACAAGGAGCCTTGTCCCCTTCCCAAAGATAAAGGAGAAGTCTTGTCCTTCCCCACAGTGATTATCGCAGCATCAAAAACCTGCCAGCTCAGCTTTCCCTACACAAAGCCCTCCTGAGAAGGGAACTTTCCATGTATTTCCTCCAGTGTAATTCACACAGGTTTGTGCTTTTTCACCCTTTATAAGTGAGCCCCTCCGCTCCTTATTGGATTCACAGTTCTGTTCCATACTCCCTCTCTACCGCCCTCTTCATCACTGCTCCTGAGGTCACAGTGGACCCCTGGCCTCAAGCCCTTCCAGTTTATCCCTGTGCTGAACATTGGATGTATCTCTTTTCCCCATGAAACTGTACTTACAGGGCAGCACAGACAATCTGGTTCCAGAACCGAAGATCACATTCTGGGCATAGTTATTCCCACAGTGCTTCTGGGCTCAGCAAAAACCCCCTAGAGCTTCCTCCCCGGATGCCAGAGCATCTCCACATCCCAACAACCCAGGACCCAGAACCTGTGTTTTTGGCTTCAGAATGAAAAAGCCAGCCCATTTGTCAAGTCCTGAGAACAAAGGGAGTTTGGGACCAAGCAGGCAGAGGTTCCAAAACTTAACCCTGCAGCCCCCTGTGTCCCGCAGGATGCAGCTCTGCATTAATGAGCCCAGTCTTTTCATGCAGAGAGGCTTCGGGGGCTGGGGAGAGGCTTAACGAGGCTCTCATTTCTCCTCCTGCCTTGAGGCAGGGCTGCACTCCAATCACCCCTGATAGCAGGGTGTCTATCTCCTTTCAAAAACCCTCCAGAGAAAGTGCCCTGGCAACTATTCCTGACAGCTCATTTTCACTGTTCAAAAACCTATTAGGAAGGTTTTAGCACTAACCTAACTCCCTTCTTGCAGTATTAGCCACGTCCCGTGGTCTGAATCCTGGTGGAGCTGGAGTGTGAGCCCCTCCATCTTCTGTCTAATGCTTCCTTTCCCGGATTTAGATATGACTCAACTCCTACCTTACCTTCAACCTCTTTTCTTTGAAATAAACTGCCCCATTTTGCCTCCACAAACATTACTGATCCTCCACCTCCAGGTTTGAGAGTTTCATTTAGTGGCTCTTTTTAGGAGTCATATCTCTCATGAGCTGCATTGCCCTGAAGAGGAGAAGGCCCTTCCCCCTGAAGCTTCCATCTTCCCTCTGTCACTGCCTTTCCACATGGGGAGCCCATCTCGTGGGAAGGGCTCAGGCCACTTTGGAGGGTGTCACACTGGGGTCAGCTTGCTGACGGGGGGCGGGGTACAAGGTTTCAGTTTCTGCAACACTTGCCCGGCTGTCGTGTGAACTGCATCCGTGCTCCAGGGGTTTGCGTGGAGCCCAGAGAGTCCCAGCCACACAGCTCTCTGCAGAAATCTCCCGCCTGCCTCTGACACTTGGATGATTTTGCATTCAAATTAGTCAGGATTCTTTCTATTTCCACTTTCAAATCCCAGGTGAAGAATTTCATAGAACAGGCTGACATTCTCCACCCTCCCCCCGATTCCAGCTCTGCTCCTGATGCATGACAGAGCCTTGACAGAAGAGCCCGAGGGGCGAAACAAAAGCTCTACTGTGCGTTAGAGATGATGTTTATCATTATTATTAATAGCTAGGGTTTAATGAGATTTTTCTATGTTCTCAGCACTATGCTAAATACTCTAGCTGTATTATTTGATTTGATCCTTACAATAACTCAACAACGTAGGTATATTTTTACTTTCATTTTATGCATGGGGAAACTGAGGCTCAGGGAGGTTGAGTAACTTGCCTGTGGTCACACAGAAGGACGTGAATTCAGGTTTTTCTGTCTCCAAAGCTCATGCTATGCTGCCTAATCCATAATTCCTTAAGCTCAAAATGTCCAGAGGGGACACGATGGCTGCAGAAGCGGCCTCAGTGCTCAGCCTCACACTCCACGGCAGATATTTTATTCTCAATGAAAAGAACCACCAGAACTAGACGCAGAGAGTTCTAGTGGTTCTTTTCAAACAGATTTAAATTGCAGCAGGGGGATCGAAGTTAGATGTGAGAAAGTGCTTTCTGGCAGCAAGGGTTACTAAATTTTGGAATTGATTACAGAAAGAGGCTGAGGAGTTTCCCACCCTAGACCATCCGACAGAGCCAGAACGCATCTCATCTGGCCAAAAAGCCTGCTAGGAAGCCCGGGCAGGGGTGGTGGGCACTGAGTCCCCGGGAGGTCCTTCTGGCATCCTCATTGGCTCAGTTATTGTCTGTGTCTCTATTTCTTTCAAAGTGTTGTTTATGCTCCAGAGAACCCCTCAGCACGAGCTAGAGCAAGAGCGTGCGTGCATGTGAATGTATGCGTGCACTCACATCTCATTTTAAAGCAGAGAAGAGAACCAACTCTCTTTGGCCTGGGGAAATAACATTAATAAAGAGCCCAAGCAGATGCACAGGATTAAAGTAGTTTTCAAACTAATGATTTGATTGATTGCCCCCAAAGGCCCAGGTGAAGAAGAACACAACTTACTCGGCTTCACAGTGAGCGCAGTCCCATCCCCAAAGGTTAATGTGCCTGCGCTGGTGGTACACAGTGTGCAGTGCTATTGCAATAACCTTGACCGGGCCTCTAGGAAGGCAGGTGGAGGTGGGGAAGGCAAGCAGGAAAACAAAACTTGAGATGACTGCCCATGGCCAAAATAACCTCCTTGTAATTAGGTTATAACGTGGGAGGAATACCGATAACTAGCACCTCCCCAGCCTGATTCTATTTGCTGTAATTTTCCTCGAAAGAACGGGCCTTGGCAGGAGCACCTCCTGGGAAATTCACTCCAAGTGGCTACTGCTCCGTCTCCTGGGATCCTGTCTTGTTTGTATTCCTGCAGGCCCTTTGTCCATTTTCATCCAATTCCTGCCTTTTTCCCCCCTACGTTTCTTGGACCTTCCTCCTTGTGGAGGTTCACATAGTTTCCCAGGGAGAGACTACATGGATATTAAAAGCCCAAGCATAATACCCCAGGGAATATGTACATTAATAACCTTGTTTTCCACTGGTATCATGAACCACCCAACACAAACCAAGCAAAGAAAACACCACCTGTGTTTTGACAGCTTCTGCATGATGGAAGATGGGCTTCTTGGGAAGAATAATTAGCTGGAAAGAAGAACTTACTTGGTGTGACCAGGAGTTTGGTGCCCTTCCCGAAAATGAGTTGGTAACTCCCAACACTAGAGTATGCACAGAGTTTCCTTTGTTTGCAAAAACCCCGAAGGATGCTGAGAAAAATCAGATCACTCACAGCATAGGAGCAGCTCTGACAGAAGCTCAGACTATAACAACCACAGACAATAGGCAAAAGAGAAGGGCATTACTGAGGTTTGCCATGGAATGGACTGTCCCTCAGAGTCCTAGCTAGTCTGTCAGAGGTCATCTAGTCCGTCCTTCTGTCTTCAGCCAAGGTGTTTTCTGACCAAAGATCCGCCTTGCTTTTAAGAGCTTCTAGTTTTGAAAAGCAAGCAACTGTTCCTTATATCTAGTTGAAATCCTGCAGACTGCAGTCTGAGCCCTGAGCTCTTTGCTGCTTAAGATTCCCTAGTTGAAGATAGGATTTCACATCAACATACTGCACAAACTCATTACAATATAGCAAACCAATCTCAGTGGTTACTTTCGGGGAGAAAGCTGATATTGAAGCAATGGGTCAAGGTGAATGTTGGCTCTATCTGTAATCTGAATGTTCTACAGTGAGACATTTTTATGTATCACTTGTGCAAATTAAAATTAATAATAACATTAAACAGAAACCCACAATGTATTTAAAAATGGCTCTTGGACAAGCCTTTCTGTGCTCCCCTAAGCTATGGCATCTGAAGTTCTCTGTGCTAGGGCTGTGGTCTCCTGCGATCAGAGGTGGGAACTGGGCCAGGGTGTGTGGTCAGAACAGGCTGGAGGCACTGAGGCCGGGGCACAGTGCAGGGCCCAGTCTGTGCTTGCCATGACAGTCTGGTCGGCTCACGCATTACAACAGAGTAAACTGTTTCATCTTTCTGCTCAACACTAATGGCCCAGTTCCTCACAGACCTTTCTTGAAGGCAAACGCATTCCTAGGTACACTGAAAAATCATTCAAGGGAAGAAGCCATTGTTGATCAAAATCAGGGATGGCCAGGAACACTTACTTGCAATCACAGAGAGTCTCGTGCCCTTTCCAAGGACAAACTGCCTGCTTCCTGATTCCCACAGTGATCGCCTCCACGACAAAAACCCTGAATGACTGGCCTCAGTGTTTTCCCTGGAAGTTTCTTCTTGTTAATCGTCTTCCCTGGTAGAAACATTCAGAAATCTCTCCACTCAACCACAGGTTTTGTTTTTCCTTAGCATGTCTTTGCCCCCTTCTCCCTGAGCCTCTACAAAGTATGCTATTGTCAAAATGTCTCTGGCTTTGCTTGTCTACTCTGCTTGATAAGAGCTTCTACACACAGAGTTGTGGCCCAAGGATGCATTTCTGAACTGCCTACAAAATTCTAGCTTATTGTCAGCCCGTGAAAAATATTCCAAAGGAAACCCCTGTTTGTGGCCTCATGATGAATTCTTTGCTGTACTAGGAATAAAATGGAGTGGTCACTTCTAAATGAAGAAGAGGATTTGGAAAATGGCACAGAGTGAGAAGGCTCAACTCAAGATGTAGCTCTTGGCCACAGACCATCTTTGTTGTCTCTGACGTTAAAGTAGCTCCTAAAAAAGTAATCTCATGCCCATCCCTGGAACAAGGGAAATGAGAAAGCATGGGCCATCAGAGCCAGGAACCTTAGCAGAGGCCAAAGAGGGCAAAGCAGATCTTTTATGAAGGGTGGAAGGAGAGGGGTCATGGGTACGCTGGGGTCATTTCCAAAATCAATTTAGTTGGAGCCAAAAATCACACTGGGTTTAACATTGTGTCCAAACAAAGTCCACTGGGGACAAGCCTTGGGGAAAGACTTGAAAATGAATTCTGGACAAAGTTTCATGACTTTTTAGTCCTCATAGTAGATAAATAATGGAAAAAGATAATTGATATTTAGGTAGAAGACTGGTAGTAACTTTCCCAGCACTTGAGAGGGAGAATTTCGTATTTACTAAGCTGCAGAAAGGCTGAGGACCAGGTGTCTGCAAGAGAAGGGCCCAGAGCTCAGAGACCACCCACATATCTTAGAGCCTAAGAAACTTTCCCACCCAACACTCCCAACACTTTTAACTTCACTTTTTGAGTCAATCTCAAAAAATCACATGAACAGCACTTACTGGGGAGAACATGAAGTTGTGTCCCTTTTCCAAAGATGACTTTGTAAGAATTTTGTTCACACTGTGATAGGGATCATAACAAAAACTCCTAGTAACTCTTTTTGGGAAAGCTACACATTCCCATACACATTGATGGATATTTCACCTTCTTGGACTTAACACATTCCCATATTGTCTCTTTTCGTATAATAAACAGGCCTCATTATCTGCTCAGTCATCTTTCTCTGTGTCTCTTGGTTGTTCTGCTTGAATTTTATGCTGCTTATTGCAAACATGCAGAGAGGAAATTGAATGACCTCATTTGACACTGAGAGTGAATTATAACAGCAACAATTCAACAAACTCCTTTCTGATATCAAACACAATTCTGTTACTGCAGGCAAAAAATGCCTGGAAGACAGCCACTGAACTAGAAATCCACTCTTCTGAGCCCATACAAGGATAGGGGCAGGAAATGGGCCATGTTGGACACACATCTGAATTTCCACCTGGGATGGACTGCATCACAGAGCTCTTCCCTTACCCTGGCTCTGAGCCTTAAGTTTCAGAATCAGCCATGCCACCAAATTCTGAGGATACTTTGCCTCAGGTCAAGCACATGTTTGCTACACTCATTATAGACCTGCCCAAGCTGGGGTCATGGAGATCACTCATGTTAGCCCAAAGGGCCAAATTTTTTGAGGGTGGGGAAATGTTCTCCTTTTACAGTCCATGGATGTGGTCTCTCACCACCAAGAGATGGAAACATGGAAACTGTATGCCGTTGCCATCAATCCTGATGGGATCCTTGTTCACCATGTAAAGAACCAAGCCCCATTTCCTCCTCCTCATTGTCTCCCTCACCTCAAAGATGCTCTTTGCCATGGTCTTAAAAAAAGTTAATGTGGATGGTTACATTTACTAGATTTAAAACAAACTTATGGAATCATCTAGCTCATTTCCTTGTCTTCTAGCATTTCCCACAGCTAAACCATTTAAGAACAGGCTATCCTATTTTAAAGCTCCTTGAGTTGGTCACCCATATTTGCAATTATAACCTGTTGTAGGGTTTGATAACCCAGTTAGTCAACGTAACGACACCTGCCTCTTAATATTAATTTTTGGTTTGACATTTGGATGAGTCCTGTTGTCCCCTCAAAAGCAATGTGGGGGAACCGACACCCCTGGAACATCCCTAGGAAGGCCAGGCTCCTGAATGCCTTATTTCCCTCCTTTCCAAGGAGGTATGTTTAAAACGCTTTTATTCCCCATGGAAGAAATATGATCATTAAACAAAAATCTCGTCGTCATGCCTGTCATTCTATTTCACTCTGAATTTCCTTTCAGGTGTTTATAAAGCCATCTGGGATTGGCAATTTGTCTGAGAATTATTTCCCCCCCATTGCATTTGAATAGTAAGGCTGTGTTTTCAGTGAAATTTGACATGTACAGCAGATGTGGACATTTGTCAAAATGGTACAATGTTTGCGTTTCCTATTAGATCTTTTAGAATAAATATATATGCAGGCAAAAGAGACAAAAACGGAACCTTATAAATATTAGTAGCATTTAAAATGAGATAGTTTCTCATTTATAATACAAAGGAAGACAAATTCTATGGGAAAAAAATCACAGTAAGCACACAAATCATTGCAGAACATAATTTAAGAGATACTGTGGCTGTAAATAACTCTTGGCCTCAACATCTCTCTGGAAAAAGAAGAGCTGAGTTACCATATTAAAGGTGATTTGGGATGGTCTCATTTTGCATCTATTTATCATTATTACTCTATTTTCAACAATCATGACTGTTTCACACATTTGCAAAAGTCATTTTTCAAGATGTACATTTGTTTACATATTAAATTAAATCTCCACTAACTTCATAGGACTTGTTTGGTCAAATATAAATAGAACATGGCCACTTACTGGGCTTCACCACCAGCTGGGTTCCATTTCCAAAGAAGACCCTGGCATTGTTATTCCCACAGCATTTCCTGCCTTTACTGAAAGCTTTAGTGAAACCCAACCAAACACATGGCACTCTGGCGAGGAGGCAATTGGACTCTCTATGGTTTTTTTTCCCTATGTTTCTGGAAATGGGCTTTTTATGATAGGAAGAAAAAAAATTGGTTCTGCCACATAAAGCAAAACATTTCTCCTTCAAAAAGACCAAACTTATGAGCTTTAAAACCCTTTTGCATTTCTAAGCTTAGATCTGTCAAAGCTGAATCAAATAACTTATTAACAACTCTCACGGTCACATATGTGAACTCAGCCTCAGACACATAGGTCTGAAAGGATGATACATTCCTACCTCCACAGGGATATTTCCAGCTACGGAGCCATCTGAACTCACCTCCAGACTCTACATAAACTCCAGGGCCCTGTCGCCTACTCACTGCTCAAGTTATTTTGAAGCCTTCTCAGTGTGCAATAGTGCCTACATGATAGCCTAAGAAAATATTTCATCAGAGAAGAGTAACAAAAGTCAAACAGTCCTACTTTTCCCCAAGAAGTTCCACCATGGACTCATACATAGTTTCAGCCAGGAAAGGGTATAGAGTAATGACACACCATCCCCCACAACCTTAAGAAAGTCCAGTCCTGAAATAAATGGAAGAAGTGAACATTTTCTGTTATAAAAGAAGTTGCATCCTAAAGGCAAGGATGAGGGCACACGTGAGCCCCTTCATCACAAAGCTGCGCGTTGGCTGGGTTTTACACTAAGTATCTGGAGAAAAGAGAGAGGAGTGAGCATCCCAGACGGTGATACCAGGTCACTGACTTTCTTGGTTACAAGTAGAGCTTAAGTAATAGACTTTTAAGCTTGGAGAGACAAGGAGACTTGATCTCATCCCCATAATGACTATGACTTGTTGATTCTTCATATTTGAAGAGGAAGAGTTCAAAGTTGATTTTATTTCTCTCCTCTCAGCCTGGGAGCAGTAGGCGTCCAGAGCAAACCAAAAGAACTTATTCTAGGGAAAGCGAAAGGGAAGCCAATGTAGGAAGTAGAGGGAGGTGTTACATGGATCACAGTTCTTGAACTGAGTTAACTACCCTAAGCCTCCTTTTTTCCCCTTGCTTACCCCAGGGGGTTAGTTTTGCCTGACTTCTCAGCACTCTTCTCGAGTGGCTCTGGAGTCTCTTTTGGAAGAAAAATAAAACATGGTCTATAGAAGAAGGTGCTTGTACCAGGTGAGTAGGTTAGCAGAAGTTGTCTCCACACAGGCAAGGGTATGACCAGAGCTGGTAAACGCCCAGGAAACTGGGTTCACAGAAGCAGAAAGACTACAGCATTTGGATGAGAACAATTTCCCCACAATAGTCTTTTTTCTTTAGGGTTTATCTTAAAATTAGCATGTTTTCCCTTCCCTGACTGTGGTGTGCCATCCAGGAAAATGGGAAATTTTGAGAGCTTGCCATATCATGGGCAGATAAGGGATGGCAGCTCCGAACAAAGTCAACCTTCAGCCTTCCTTTTCCCCAAAGGTTGGCTGTAACCTCCGGCTTGCCACGGACACAGAATCCACCTGACAAAGCCCACTACTCACGTACTTGGCTTGACGGAAAGCAGAGTGCCAGTCCCAAAGATGAGCTTGTTTGCAGAACTCCCATAATTCACACAGTCCTTCAGAGCCTTACACTAACCCTCGGTGGGGGGTGAAGGGTGGGCATGGCAGGATGGGGTGAGGGCAGCTCAGTCCCACTGCTGCAAAAGCTGACTTTCCAGGTATCCCTTCAACCTTCATATTCCCCTGACATGCCCTGGTGCTGCCTTTTAAGTTACATCCTTACGGGGTTTGTGCTAAGGCCTAGAACCCTGGGAGATTCCAGCAAGTGACTGGGAGCTTTGCAGGCATCTGCTCTCCTGGGACAGCAACCTGGGCAAGGTTGTCAGGAAAGCTGCACGCACGCTATTTTTCACCTTTGAAAATTTCAGTCTTTGACTGTGGCCCTTTCCCTTTGCTTTGAATTTGCTTTTCCAATGGAATGAGGCTGTTTCTATCCTTGAGAAAGAATTCTAACCGTATCAGAGGGAATTAGACACTCCCTAACAACCTGGCTCTGCTCTCTTAGAGGGCTAGTTAAGTATTATTCATTCTGGAAGCAACTAGACCAAACAAAAGAGTCGGTGGCTGACATAGCTTCTCACTGGGAATGAAGACCCCACTTGGGTAGAGTGCATCATCTCCAGCAGGCTGGACTGTTCTTAAAAATATAATTTGTATGCTCTGCTGCGTGCATTATTCAACTAGTGTCTCACAGTCACATCTCTGAGTCTTACCTGGCTTTATAATTAGCTTGGTCCCAGTGCCCCAGATCAACCGATAGTTGCTATCCACACAGACACAGAAACCTTAACAAAAACCTTCACTGTCCTTCTGGGGAGCTTATTAGAGATAAAGCCCAGATAAAAAGTCTAGAGCAAAGCACATAAAACAATGTAGGAGTATTGGCTATTGGAGATTATTTGCTCATTTAATTACATTTGATTCCCTTGCCCATTATAGATTCCAGACACAGATGATGAAATCAAATGACTAAACATCCAAAGTCAATCTAGATCTCTCTGCATGTAAGGGAAACGTAATTCATCAACAGTTTTCAAATTGGAGAAGCTGAACTTGCTTCACCTTCCCTGATATTTTAAATAAAAATGCAAAAGCGAGAAACAGATCATTTGTTTGGAGTCATAATGCACCTGACTCTGTAGTGTCTTAACTTCACTGCTGATAAGATTTTAGTCAGCACCATGGTGTTCACATACAGACTAAATTGTCCTGGTTTATACAGGGTTCCGTCTGTGAGAAATGGCACCCTGTGGACTGTGGCCCCAGGCAGCTAGAGATGCTGAAGCCCTTATAGAACCCGTCGTCCGGAAGGGTGGCCTGTAGCACTGTGAGAATGTACCAAAATGAGTTGTCTGTGTTTAGAAAACATCTTTTCAAAATTGCTCCTTGGTTTCTAGTACTTACTTGGAAAGACTTGCAATCTGGTCCCAGTCCCAAAGATGAACTTGTCATTGTTGGAGGACACAGTGATACTGAGACCAACAAAAACCTCCTAAGCCCCTCTGCTCTTTCCCTGTTACTGGCACCGAATGACTATCAACAGCAAAGAAGATCTGGGGATACATTTAAAGCACCAGTGCAATCAAACAGTCAGTTTTTGTTTCGGTTAAGTTTCATCTCCTAAAAATACCTATGACCTGTGCTTATTATGTTTGCAATACACAAAGTGACAGCTCAAGATAATTCACTGTAAGAAAGCAGGGAGTCTCAAGCTCTAATCCCAGTTCTGATTTTTTTTTGTTTGCTTTTGGTTTGACTGAAATTATTTAACGTGTCTGTGTGTCAGCTTTTCTGTGAAGTATGTTTGATGATATATGACCCTGTTTAACTTATCAGAGAACATTGCGGGATAAAAGGCCTGGTCGTGGTGCAGTGGGTTACAGATTGAAACGCATTTTGAATAATGTGGGAAAAACATGATTGTTCAAGTCAAGATATTATTAACACAAATAGCAGGAACTACGATAGCTGAAGTTTATTGTCAAAATAACTAACAGAAAAGCTTTCCTAGTGAAAACTGAAAGAGAATATATCTGTCTTACATGTTTTCCCGTAAGAAAGTTAGTGGATATACCTCTTAATCTGCCAGAAGAGACAGGCATGGAAAAGGCCAGCTTAATTCTGAGGTCTGAATGCCAGGGGAGAAGAAGAAATGATTATTTTCCCACAGCAGTGAATAAGCACAGATTAGGTTCCCATGACATGCTAATTTCCCTTTGCTATTGGCAGTGTTGAATGGAACCAGTCAAAGTTATTTTTAAAAATCAATTCGACCATCTTAATGGTCAAACTGGCTATGTAGGTACACCCAGAAATTGTACCCTATCAGTGACTAGCTGGGAAATGGGTGTGTGTGTGTGTGTGAAGAACTCGTCTATATGATTTATAGACATATTAGCCCACAGAAAGGAGAAAAGACACACTTACTTGGCATAACAATCACTTGAGTGCCAGACCCGAGATGCAGCGTACCCCCAAAGCCTGTCTGTCCACAATGGATCACTTCACTACAAAAACCCTGCCACCTCTTCATAGCCACATATCCCGGGTCCCAAGGTGGAAGCTCAAGTTTCTCAGGCATGAGAGAGGATTCGGGCACACATGTCACGAAGGCCATGGTATTCCTTATTCCATCTCAGACCTTCCTTTCGAAGGCTCTTCCTCCTCCTGGGCCCCGCTCCAGCCTTCAAGTAGGCAACAGTATCACATGGCAGCCTCCTCCACCCCTGCAGGGGCTCTGCTGGGGCCCACTCTCAGGGAGGATTTGAGGATCACTAAAGGCGCTAAGAAACTGCTCAGAAATACAACTGATGGCTAAAGAGGCAGGCAGCAGCATGTGGCGAGGGTGCCAGTGCCGCGTGTGGGCATGGTAGCCAGGCATCCAAAGGAGAGAGCAAGGAGTTAGATGCTGGAGTTGGAGATGGAAGGGACAGGATGGAGAGGGGAAGGGTCTGAAAACAAAGGCAAGAAGAACAGATACACACTAACGGCTGATGTCAAAATTAGTCACGCTCTGCTGTGTGAGTACACACAAGTTCTAGGCGAAAGAGACTTTCCTGGCTCTGTCAGCTGCTCTGACCTATTTAGTACTGTTCTACCTTCTGTGACAACCTCTACGTGCAGCTGAGAAGCTCCACACCACAAACGGAGACCACCTCCCTGTCTGATTTCTGTCCTGAAGAGCCATCTGACCAAATGTTCTGCACGAGGGGGTGGGAACTGCAGACACAAAAAGATACTCAGAATCTGTTTCTCTCTTCCCAATTAGGCTGTCAATCTGTTTAGCTAATAAGTCGTATAAAGTGTCTTAATCTCTTCCCAGGAAAGGAGTCATATAAATGCAAAATAGCAGCGGCAATAAGTCAAATGGCTTGCTGCGGAATCTTTGTGTGAAGAGACACCGTTTAGTAGAAGGAAAACTTTCTGCATGGAGAGGAGACAGACTGAGAAAAAAACCACAACAGCATTTGTTTTTATTAGGCTGAGTCTACACAGCACAAAGTAAAACAGATTTGGCAATTATTTAGGTAATGTGACAGTCAATTTAAGCAATTTTGAGCACAAAGAAGTTTTCTCAAGGAAGTGCCTAAATATCTGGATCAGCTACCGACATTAATCAAATTAACTGGACAATTGTGCTGTATAGACACAAACTAATAAATGTACCCTGAGATAGTTCTTCTGAAAGGCTTACATTTTATAAGCGTAACATTAAAACTGGTCCAATATTTATAACCACTCTCTTCATCCTGGCACTGCAGTTGACATTGTCCAATTTTTCTTGCAACGCAAGTCTTACACTGAGAGCTGCAAAGGTAAGGGTGACCTTCTTCCCGGAGAGTCTTATCAGGTTAACACATGGAAGCTCATTTAGAAATTCATTAGGTGTCTGGGATGTGAGAGCTGGTCATTACAGATTAAGAGCTTTTTCTCAAGTGGCAAAGGACTTACGGGGAATAATGGTGAGTCTTGTTCCAGTCCCAAAGATGAGTTTGCTTAGCCCAGAAGTTGACACAGTGTTTCTGCCCAGTATAAAAACACTTTCCTACTCTGCTAGATCTTCTTCTTCCTCTGTAAAGTTTACCACCAAGGGCATGTTTTACACATTGGGACTCCTACTTGGTGATAACCTTTTAAAAACCATCCTATACAAAGTACTGTTTTTCATGTTTCCTAATAAATAATAAAAAATCCAAACAACCCACAGTCCCCTTTCTCTCACCAATTTTTTTTTTTTCCAAACAAAACTTGACATTTCCATGCTACCTATTTTCTCCCTGGAAGATAATGTTTGAAGAATTCTAGTGGTCACAGGGTTGGCTTCTATTCTAGTATACTATTGTGTGAAATCACCTTTATTTTTTGTGAGCCTCCCACATTTGATGTTTTTATTCCTCCCAAGTCAGCCAAACTTCCATTCTCTCAGCCTTAGCCTAGAAATTCCAGACCCAACACATCTCAAGCCTTGCTGCTCTATTTTTTTTTTTTTTTACAAGCAGAAAGATCTGTATTTGCCACTAGCTGAAACGAAATGGGTTAGAAAAGACCACGTTACCCAGACTTTCCACATATTCTACTTATTTTTATAAAAGGAAAATATAACCTAAAAATAAGAGTCATTGGTTGGAAGTTGAAAAGGCAGAGGAGATTAACCAAAAAAATGAACCTTCATAGCTCACGTGGGAACATTCAGACCTACCTGGTTTTACTTGTAAAGTTGACCCTTGCCCAAAGATTAGTTTTCCTGTGTTGCTTGAGTCACACTCTAGTGCTATACTTTACAAAAACAGTAAGCGGGGACCATTTCTATTTTTCCTTCCTTCCCTCCAGCAGCCTGATCTAGTATAATAAAAACACGTACTGAAGACTTACTATGGGCATTAACTCTTTTCATCTCAAAACATCTCAGGGAGCTGGGATGTGAGAGCCGGTCACTACAGATGAGAAAAATGAGGCATAAAGAGATTAAGTAACATGCTCAAGGTCATGCATCTAGTATGTGGCAGAGTAAGGATTTGTCTAAACAGTCTGATTCCAAAATTCATGTTCTTGACCAACATGCCACACCTTTCATTAGTGTCCGCCCCCCACCCCACTGTATGTTCTCCTTCGAAGTGTGTATACTAGTAACACTGACAAAATAGTTAGCTCACTGACCCTAATGAATACATTCTGAGATAGTTCTTCTGAAAGCCTTACATTTTATAAACTTAACATTAAAACTGGTCCAATATTTATACCCACTCTCTTCATTTTGGCACTGTAATTGACATTTCCCATTTTTCTTTACTACGCATTTTATATTTAGAACTGCAAAGCCAAGGGTGACCTTCTCCCTGGAGAGTTTTATTGGTCTAGCACATGCAAGCTCTTTAGAAATTCATTCATGCCCCTATCGAAGGTGCCTTTCCCGGAGCCCCTAGCTCTGTTGTACACTCCATTCTCCTCCTCGAGCCTTGCCAAGCTAAGAGCTCCAGCACTGACCCAGCTCCTAGCCCCAGCCAAGGCCACAGCAGACCCTGCTAGGAACACAATGTGGTTTGTGAAGCAAAATGCTGAACAGGGTAGGGGGTCTCTAAGATGCTCCTGAAGATTCTTAGAGTAACTTCTCTCAGAAGGCCAGAATTAGGGTGAAATCAACTCCTTCCCTGTTACTGCTAGCAAATCCACAACAAGGCTCTAAGCCAATGAGAACGGAGAGATGTAGGAGTTATATGGCCAGTTTGAGTCATTCTGGATAATCTGTGGTGGGAGATATTCTCAAGCATGGTCACTGGATGGCCCTCAGTCCCGAGAGTTCCCAGCAGCATTTGACTCATCTTTGGCTAGAGAGAGACAATATTTCCCAGTGGCCTGTGGAGAGGCTGGTGCAGGATGGACTACAGAGGTCACGAAGTGTGCTGCACGTTCTCACCTTCTCTAGCATTCAGTGCTCCTTGACAGCCCTTTTCGGAATGGGCTAACCTGTTTGCTCTGCAAGAAACCGTCTAATACTCCAACTGCCTGCCTACCATGCACTTCTGGATTCCTCTGCCTACTTATTTTGATTGAGGGGTAGGCAAGGGTCCAGCTTTGGAGAACAGATGAAAACACTAGCCACAACTAGACATTTCAAACAGTAAAGCTAAAAAAAGAAGGAGGGAGTTTCTGAGATATTTTAAACTACATAGACAAGTTTGAGAGAGTTAACATGAAGACTCACTTGGATTTACCGCCAGACTTGTCCCCAATCCCCAAATCAGCTTACGGTTGTTGCCAACATTACACAGTCACAGAAAGCTTAACAGAAATCTACCAGGCCAACGTGTATCAGGAAATCCCTTTTGATCCCCAAATCCGGCCGGCGTACTCCTCCAGCTGGGACTCCGGCCAAAGAGGCAGCGGAGAAGATTGTTTATTATGGCGGTCAATTCACAGCATGGTCGGGCCCTTCTGAGGTTAAATAGTTCATCCCTCCACCTCCAGACCAAGTTGCCTCCTGACCAGGCCAGCAAGGAGTGGTGTAATCCTGACAAGCCCCTGGAGAAGGATTCTCCCACTCCAGGTCTCACTCACCCTGTCTCTAACACAATCAGACTTTCTGACCCAAAAGGTTAAGACAAAAATGACAAGGATTCTGTTTTACTCCAGTGCCAGACAATGACATATATGTCCATTTTCACATGTACATATGCCATGTATATATACCATATTATCATTAGAATTAACATAAAAAGTAAAATCTAGTAGAGAAAACAGTAAACTGAGCTCAGTGCTATGGCTTCCTTTTGAAATTAGAGCATTCATTATGGATTCAGTAGAGATACTCACGGGGTTTGACCATTAACCTTGTTCCCCCTCCAAATGTGAGCACGCTGCCTGCATTATTATTCACACAGTGATCTTCAGCTCAGCAAAAACCTCCTAGAAACTGAACTAAGTTTTCCCTAAAGATCTTCTGGAAGGAGCGATATCGTGAGCACAGAGAATATTAAATAATTGTCACAGTAATAACCTGGCACAGTATCCTAGCACCAGTTTGGATTTCAGGACTGTTTCCATATTGAATAAATAAAGGATATTCTTTCAAAATGTTCTAAAGAAGGAGTTTTCCTGCACAGGCCCAGGATACTGACGGCCAAAATCCTAGCATATTCTCTGGTGTTTTAGATAATAATTCTCCAGAGTTCTGAAAATCATATACCTCATTTGGACAAAGTAGGAAGAGTTTATGTCTATGGCACCAAAGCAAAAGCAGTCAGAAGACTATTGCCACCGTGGGAGGGGTTGAGGGAAGCTGTCACCATCCCACTTGGCAGGTGGGGGCAGAATGCTGATCCACACTTTTAGGGTGCTGGAGCCAGGCACCTCTGACTGAGGTCAGCTCTGGAACATCTGAGGGGATACCAAGCCTTTTCAGTCCACACAACTAGAGATAGTCACATGCAGTGGTCTGCTCTGGAATTCACCCTGGACTCCAACTCCACATCTTTTCATCCCCTGCTTAGACAGTCACCAGAAAAAGGACTTCTCACTGCTTCCTATCCTTGTCCTAGGAGAGACTTTTCTACTCTCGCTGTCCCTTTCCTAGGAGATAACTCAAGCTCAAGGACTAACCTGAAATCATTCTTTTCTGATTAAGACAGTAGCTTCTCCCATCTTTTCTATGTGATCCTTTTGAGCTTCTCTCAATTTTGAGTAACTTGATGGAAAGTCTGAGACAGAAACCCCATGGGCACCACAACTGAGTGTCCAGCATGTTCTCCTCCCTCTTCCTCCCCACTGGCCACCTTGAGGACCAGGGGCTTAATGACTGACATTAGGAATTGACCACTCCAGAGGGAAACCGAGAGACATGCAGCCCATAAACTTGCTCCTTGGATTAAGTCAGTGTTATTTCTCCTCCAGGGAATACCTTCCCAGGCACAGACCCCTCTTTCCCATGCCCATCACAGAAGCCACCTCCTTCCTTCTGACTTTGCTATTTGTTTGCTGGATCTCTTACCCCAGACTCCTAAATAAAAAAATGATATAATTTCTCAAGCTCTCGCTGTGAAATTGTCTGGTGACACCTATGCTGGGCTGTGAAACCCTATTTGTTTCACCTGTGCAAGCTGTTTTCGGTGGTGGGTCCAGGATGGCTGATGCATGGACACAGGGTGCCGGTGTGGGTATGTGTAAGCATTTGGGGGAAGAAGATGCCTGGTCACCTGGAACACAGCATTCATGAAAGGGAATAGCTGGGAATAAATTTGGAGAACAGAAAGGACCCAGATTCTAGAGGGCCTTGAGGGACAGGCTAGGATCTGGACATGATTTTCCCTTGAGATATTCCTCAAAATATGAATGTCCAGATGAAGCATTGAGTGGGACAGGGGAGAGAGAAACAAGGAGGGGTAGGAAAAGGCAGTGAAAAATGGGAAATGAGAATGTAGTTTTCAAATAAGAGAATAAAGAAAACAGAATTCCTATTGTGTTTAGAGGAGTCTCTCGAGGTCTTCCAGCCATAAACATTTTTCTAATGATTAATACAATTCTTATGAAATTGGTGGTAAGTCCACCTTGGTGAGCCTCAGAGTGCTCCTTTGCCCCTCCTGTCCACAGTAGAGGGACCCAGAATTGCCACTTAAGACAGCAGTAATTTTAGTTTCCATAGTTTATAACAGGTATCTCCCTTGTCCTACCTTCCCCTGCCCCTCAAATACAAATACCAACAACCTTTAAAATGAAGTCTGTCTTGCCTGAAATACTCACCTGGTATAACATTCAGCCTGGTGCCTGCTCCAAAGATGTATTTGTAGTTTCCTGAGGTAGTCACAGTGTTATGTGTCTCTACATAAACCAATGCAAGGTTACCATTTCTTGAAGCAGCTCTACTGTCTATGAGTAGTTCATCACATGCACTTTCCCCATTGGAAGGCCTTGGCCTCATGTTTTTCTAAAAGGAATTCATCTGGGATTATGTCTCAGTCCATAGAGAAAGTCTTCACTGCTACTATTGGGTCTGGGTTTGCAAAACTTTCTCAAGCTCATGCTATCTTTATTTTAAGTGTATTTATTAAATAAAGAGATTTATTTAGCAAATGCAGTAGAACTTTATCTAAATGATTATTGAATCCTTTGAAGTATTTTCTTAAGGACTCTATGAGAGTCAGTTTATGAGCCACACAAATGAAACAATGACATTATTCTATAGTTATACCTCATTTTGGATCCCAAACAGTACCAGCAACAAAGTTGATTCCCTCCTCTCTTGTTTCTGAAAAGCTTTTGATTATTAATAAAAGGAAAATCCACCTTCAAAAGGTAAAGCCATCATGGATGCTACTAAAAGAAGGTGCTATGGCCTTGGAGGGCGGTTTCAAAAGAGGAGGAGCAATGGACAGCACCCACTTCGAGCTGGGTGCTTTGACTGGGCCTCTCAGATGCACAAACTCTATTTGATAGCAGACCAGCCCCACTACCTATTGTCACCCCTGGTTCAGGCACCGAGGACTGTTGAGGAAAGACTATTGAAACGTGAGATGGGAGACACTTCTGAAAATAGTGTGTCTGCAGGAAAAGCGCCCTTGTTTCCGTAATTCTAACAGAAAAACAGAATAAACGAATACCAAAAAACACTGAACTCCAGGAGTGTGGAGATAGCCTGTAAATTTTCAATATTGCTTTCTATAATCCATCTCTATTACCTTCTCTCCCTGACAGCTTCACAACTCGGATAAACATTCTGCTTTATCACAGATAATCCAGTGGCAGGGGGAGGCCTTCCATGGCACTGGGATTCTCCGATCTTTCCATAGGGTCGACTCAGCTAGCCTAGGTGAGGGGGTGAGGGCCGTGTGGGGAGCTACTTTGCACCTGGGGTGAAGAAGGGGGCCGTTCAAAGAGAAATAAGCCCACCAACGTGACACACCAAGGGCAGCTCTCTCTCCAGAGAGAGTTTCATTGTTTTGTTATTCTTACAGAGGACGAAAGCCACGAGAAGCTTGTGACTCCTGCTGCTCTCCCTCCCCTGGGTCCTCGGTCCTTATTTTCCAATTCTACCAGGTGACACGAGCACAAACTCAACTGAGTCCTCATCTCATATCTGTTAAGGACATGCTTCCTTGGCTACACACTGCTGCTTCCGTAGCCTCCCTTTTCATTGGTTTGTTTCTGTCTCTATCACAAAGCTTTTCTTCTTATCTCTTCCTTTTTCCCAAAGCCACGACATGCTTTGTGGACCTCAGAGAAACACTGATTGCAATATTAGCACAATTTATCAAAAAACTGCCCCTAGACCTGATAACCAAATCCAGCCTCCAGGGAAACATGTATTAATATCTTGCTCACACACGGGACACAGTTAACAAATGCATGCTAAACAAAGCAATTAAATTCAGCTGTGTTTTGACAGGTCCCATTGGATTTCTTTCCAGAAAGGATAGTTAGTTAACCATAAGAACTCACAAGGTGTGACCAACAGCGAGGTGCCTTTGCCAAAGTTGAGTGCATATCCGCTGTTTGAGTTCCACAGTGCATTCTCCCTAAACAAAAAACCCCTCATGGTAGCCACCCTGTCCTTCCTCCTCCTATGACCCCCTGTTAAAGCTAATGTCTAAAAACCAACCACATGGCAGTCAAATAGACCGAGGGTCATCCAGGGCCCTTGATGGAATAAATAAAGCTTCCCTCTTGCATGAAACCATTGCTGAGAGGTCACTGTTCCCCACAGTGATGTGGGTGATCACTACTGAGAACTGCCATCTAATGAGGGGACCCTGTGACATGTAATGAAGCCCAGAGTTTTCCTGTGTCCAGCAGAGCAGGTGCTGGTCTGGACTGAGGTGAGAGGCATAGATCAGGAGCAATTGTGTGGGGTTCATGGGTGAAGAGGGAGAAGACACCACAGAGAAAGGGGTTGGTAAGTTTCTTCTCATTCACTCTGGGTTGTACTTTAGTTGCACTCACTGATGTAGTCTTTGAACCCCCAACACTTACTTGGTTTAACAGAGAGTTTAGTGCCTTTTCCAAAGATGAGCTTTCCTTGGCCTCCTCCGTAATTCACACAGCCACATGAGGCCTTACAATAATTGAGGGGGAGACTGAGTGGAAGTGTCACCACCCAACAGCCTCAGCTCGCAGCTCCTGGGCGAGGTTAGGCCATTTCTCTAAAATTAACAGTTGGCTGTGTAGATAGATCTGAGCTTGATCTTAAATTGCCAGTTTTGTTCCCAGAACACTGGGTTCTGATGGACTGCCCATAATAGAAACACATGGGGACAGTAGCAAGGTCAGGCAAAGCCATGCCACCTGGCATAGGAGGGCAACATTGGGGTCAGAGAATGGCAATTTTAGGGGCCAGGAGCACCATGCCACTTTCACAGCCACAGTTCTTACAAAGAATCGTAATAAAAAACCCAACAAACAAAAAACAACCAAAGAGCTGATTGCATTCCTCTTGGAGTGCGGGGATTCTTAATGAGGACAACCTGATTTCTAAGTTGTTAGGTCTTTTTATCACAAAATATAGATTTTTCATATTATTTTTGCCATTTATATATATGCAGTGCCAATGAAGAATCCAGTTAAATTTTCTACTTCTTCTTAACCTAATCCTTAGGATGGCTAGAATTCATCAACTAACAGACTTCCGACAAGCTCAGGGTCTCAGGACAAAGAAACCAGGTACAGGGATCCTCTTGGAAGTAGCAGTATCTTAATTCCACTGAAATTGCACAGAACAGCACCAGCACTCACTCAGGTCAGCTTTCAAGACTGACCCACTACCCCAACTTACTTGGTTTTACTGTCAGTCTGGTCCCTGCTCCAAAGCGCAGGTCATTGTTGTTATTGCCACAGCAATGCATGCTTTAACAAAAACCTCCTGGGGAAACCTTGCAGGTAGCCCCCAGCATGGCAGGGACAAGGGGAAGAGGCACCGACAAACACCGTACCACACGACAGTCCCATGCTCCTTTTCCTACAGGAATGGGGCCGTTTTGTCATGCTTTTCAGTACACTGAGCACGATCTATACCCCAAATTGGCAATTGAGACATAATCAGCTTTCAAACAGGTCCCTGAACGGTGTATAAACCAACACTGCAAACAAATCATGCCCAGGCACACTGTTTGTCTTCAGGGACCACTATGTATGAGGAACTGCCTGGTGATATGCTCCAGAATGCCTACAGTTTGCATCTTAATCATGGGTTCGAAATACTCAAACTACTCATCTATATAATTTCTTGTAAATCATCACATATTCATTTCATAATTGTAAACAACGAAACATGGCAGTGCTTTGGGGGAGATGGGTTGGCATTTGATTATGTTCTTGGAGGATCAAGGTTTTGCATTTACATCATCAAGGGTCTAACAAGTTGAGGGTGTAGGATGCAAGAATCCTTAGAGTCTCTCTAAAACAGTCATTAGAAGGTCATTCTAGCCCACTTCCTCCCACTTACATGTATCACCCCTGCAAAGTTATCAGAGTAAGCAAGACTCTCTATTCTTTATCTGAGAGCCCTTTTCATTCTGTTGTCCGCAGTGACAAAGTCCTGATGATAAGTTAATCCCCAAACCACTGTTCCAAAGGAAACACACGGAATAATGAAGACTGAAGAAGCATGGAGCAGAGAGAAGCCTGTTTTCACAGGTGGAGAGGAAAGCCTCTGTGACAGAAATAAAAATAGCACAGTACTGACTGGATGCAGGTATCCCCAATGAGATCACCTCCACTGGAAGGAAGGAAGGACTATATCCCACCAGGATATCCCCTCGCTAGTAATCCCTATTTTAAAGGAACACACAGGTTACATCACGGCTTGTCTTACCTACCAAGGGTGACCTGAAGTCTTGTTCCGGTCACCAAAGCAAGTTTCCTGGCACTGCCAGTGGTGACACTGAGATAACAGAAACCTGCTGCTTGACTTTCCGTCTGGCCTCTGCTCCCCCACCCGCGCTCTCCCCATGACCTCTTTTCCGCTGGGCAGTTGGGCAAGCCCTTGGGGATCCATTGCTATTTCCCCAACTCTGCAGTATTAACTCCTCTGAGGACAGTAAGGCTCTGGCCAGACACTTGCTTGGCTAACGCTACCTGCTGGTTGCCCTCTTTGACCTCAATTGATCATGGGGCTAGTTGATTAAGGCTGAGGAGTTGTCAAGTTCAACTCCGAAGACATTAAGAATTGAACTCTTTCTCCTTTTTCTTTCTGGGTTTATGTTAATGGATCCCTCCTGTCACACTCGATGAGTGATGGGGCCGAGAAATCAAATGATTAATAACTGTTCTAATTTAAGCTCCCTTAGCCAGGCAGAGAAGAGGGCCTGAAGACAGAAAAGGAGAAATGGCCAACCTCTATCTACACAGACATTTCCACATTTCCTAGGAGAGTAATTTTCCTTGCAAAGGTGGTACTGGAGAAGTGGCCTGCATGTGTTCATGACCCAGTCCCACGCTTGTAAACTTTGTCTCCTGGAGCCCAGGATTTCCAATCATGGGCTCCTAGTCAAACACAGTTGCAAAAGGGCAGATCTCAGGACTCCTCCAAAGCAGACTGTATCACCTCCTTCCTGTATACGGTCCAAAACCTCCTTTGTGCTTAGGACAGTGCCAACAATGGCAGAGGTACCAGAGGCTTAGGAGCAGGGTTGGGACAGCCCCATGGGGGCTGTATATAGACCCCTACCTCCCGGGCAGAAGCACTTACAGGGCTGGATGATCAGCTGGGTCTCTCTCCCAAAGGTGAGCCGGTCAGCACCTCCTCCTGTATACACACCCTGGGCCAACCTTTTACAAAAACCTCCCTGCCAGAAACTCATACCCTCAACCTCCTAGAACTCCCACAGCTGTTCTGAAGCCCACAAAACACCAGGACAGCTGATAGCCCTGGCCAGTGCTACTGTTCATTTCTTCCTCTCATTAGTGCTGCCATAAAAGCTTGAGACACACATAAGCAGGGGAAGGGGCCCAGGGATGAAGACTGAGAGTGCCTGGGCACAGTGACCGACTGCATCACTCTTGGCCTTTTTAGGAGAGTAGACTTGGCCACAAGACCCTCCTATGGTGTAGGAGAGGATGGGAAGAATAGAGGCCCCCCAGCCACAAATACTGAAAGGGGCATAGAAAGACACTATGGTTTGTTTGTCTGGAATCTAAAGGAGGACAACTCAAATGTCAGGCTAGAACAAATAATAGGAAAAGACAGAAAGATCTCACTCTCCGCTCAGACTTACGGGGCCTAACTGCCAAACGCGTTCCGGTCCCAAAAGTCAGCTTGTCTCTGCTGCCTTTCTTCTCACTGTTGTCAGTAGCTTTACAGAAACAGGGCAGACACCTGTCATGAACGTCTCCTCACCAACCTGTCTGCCTGGGCTTTTTCATGACACTGATCTCAGGAATGCCCTACAAGCCAAGCCGCATGCAGCTTTTCTTATATCTCCAAGTCACAGTCTCAAGATAAATCTCTAAGCTCCAAACGACAAACTGAGGTTTCCATTTTGCCAGTCTAGACACCCAAACAGCAAGCACTGCAGTCCACAGAGACACTGACAATTTTTGTTTCTAAATTTAAGCTCAGTTTTAAAGCTGTGGGTCACAGCAGTGAATTGGTGGGATTAACTTGAAGGCAACACACGGAAATTCTTAAAGGAGTCACACTAAGTTGCACATGGAATTTCACTTTTTCTTTAGAATAAAATACTTCTAAGACAGAAAGAGTCTATTTAATATGGAATGAAACTCAGGATGAGATTAGGGTGGGCTGGAATGCGTTTTATACTCACAAGGCTTGACTCTCAAAATGGTTCCTGAGCCAAACGTCAGCTTGTTACCATCGTTCACACAGCATCAGACTGCTCTACAAAAACAGTGCTTGGGCGTGGATGGGTGTGGGGTGGGGGCGAGTTACTTATTTCTATTAATAGAAACAGAGGACTGTTCCATTTTGCATTTAGGACCAGATAGTATTTGGCCAAGAAGCCAAAGACATTGGTAATAATCACAGAAACTTGTAAATGTAAAAAGGCCGATTGTGTATTGGAATTTGGCTGTGTTAGCTCTTTGTTGCTTAGACTAAGATAAATGCTACAAACCCCCCAAGGTTTACTGTATCTTTTCTTTCAGGGTTTTTCTATTTCTCTAGCCAGAATTTTCTTTCATGTCATCAATTCTAATCATACTGTCCTGTACCAAATAAATCCACTCTGCCGTGATGTCCTTCAGTTTCAAAATCCATAGCAACTACCAACCACTAACAACTTCTGGAAGCACTGTTTGGAAAATGAACTCGTTATAGCTGGCTTCCATATACAGTTTTCAAATATTTGGGGCTCCGAGTTAGTTTGAACCCACTCTGACTGTCCCCTGCTGGGTAAAACATTCTTACACTGAATTACTCTTAGTGGCAGAGGGGAGTGTGGCATTTTCCCTGGGTGTGTTATGTTCTCACCTGGAGACAGTTCTCTGGATGATTCTGGAGACTATAGCATCTGTGGGAGGGAGTGGACTGCCTGTCACTGGGTCCCCAGGTCCCACAGCTCAGCTCTGCCACCATCTCGCTTTGTAACTCTGGCACTGTCTCTGAGTTCCCTGTTCCCAGATACAAAGTAAGGATAGACCACTTTCCTATCTTATCCAGAGAGAAAAGAAGAAAATGCCTTTGATGTCTAAAGGTGCTTTATCCAACCTAGCTGCGAGGTGCTTTATAATTTAATTTTCCCTAGAAGAGTCTGAGCTATCCAAATCCTCAATACTCATGCCTGTAATTTCTAATGCAGAAAAAAGAAAAGAAAAAAGATTTCTTTAGGTAACTGAGTAGTTAAGACAGTTGGGAAATGCAGACTTGGAAAGGCTCCACCCTTCCAGTTCTTGCACTTTCAGTATGCTTTTCTTTCCATTTTGTGAAGTTGTCTTTGGTTACAAAGTGAACACATTCAAACTTTCCACAGCTTTTAATTGCAGGTGCAAAAAAATCTATTTGCCCCATATTTTGCACATTATTCTACTCTGTGTGGATATATCCAGCATCTACCTACCTATCATCGCAGACATAATTGTTTTTTTAACAGAATTCTATGCCTTTGCCCAAACTAAAATTAACTAAATGCAGATGTGCTGTCATACTGATAAACTCCACTGGAAAAAGAACCCCAGGGTTTTGCAAGTTTAAACTTCCCCCTTGAGATCAGTGCTTAGTTTTACTATTTAGATAACCCTGCCCCACCCAGAGCACCTTCCCAAATACCTTTGCCATCTGCAAAGTGAGACATAACACTGGATTAGTTCTGTAAAATTATATGCCTGATGCTCTGTCTGCCTGCCTCTCTCGGTGTCTTGGTTTGCTTGTCTCTTTGATAGCCTATGTTTCTACCGTTTTTTCCAAATACTTGCATTACTCAAAGTTAAAATTATCATACAAGATAAAAGAGAAGATGGAGTCATTCTGTCTAAATTCTCTTCACATGTCACATTAGCCCTTGATGGCAGCAGCAAAAACAGAATTATGAATCGTATTTTCTAGTTTTGAATTAAATATTCGAGACTGGAGTTCCCCCAGAAAACTCAGATATTTGGCCAGCACCTATCTCTACCAGTTATGAAAACGCTCTAAGCCTGCATGGTCTGCTATGCCCCCCGCAATCTTACACACAGGCTGATTTCCTGGCCAAAGGCGAAGAACTTACGGGGTGTAATGGTGAGTCTGGTTCCGGTCCCAAAGGTTAATCTCTCATTTCCGTAGTTAGCACAGTGTTCTAAGTCATTACAAAAACCACTGCTCCAAATTCCCGAAACCCTGCTGCAAGCTCCCACCCCATTTCTCGTGCAGCCCCTCCCTGCAATGCGTCCACAACATGAAAGCCACCGGTGACCCTTTCCTGCCATTTCCTGCTGGAACCACGGAGAGAAACCAGGATAAAAGGCTGTAATTGGGAGAGGCTTGACACGTGTGATCTGTTTTGACTTTTCTGCCAAATTTTTCTTCAGAGAGAACAGAAATTCTCTTTCTTTCTCCAGGTGGTATCAGTATGTCCCTCGGGTCTAAACACAGCAGTGAGCCTGGACACCCTGCCGTCCTTCTCATCCCTTTATACTACCCCATATTTAGTTTTCTGCTAGGCCACCTCATTGCCCTTCTCTGGCCTTCTGGTCCCTTTCCTCTCAGTTGAGAGCTGTCCCTGCAGTTTCTGCTCGTGAGGCCTGTGCCACAAAGGGACAAGCCTTTCTGGGCGGTGCAGAGGTGGTGGGGGAGCCAGAGGGGCTGGCCGTCTCTGCCAATGACTTTGTCTGTCCCTTTCCTTCAGGAATGTTCAAGCAGGGAAATAAAGACCCGTCCCGGCATAAATCATTCTGCGTGGGGGAGGGGCTCTTCGCCTGGGTCCAGATAAAGTTATAGCTAGAAGCAGAGAAACAGAGCAGCAGACTTTTGATGATTCTTTCTGCAGTTTAAAGGGTTTCTCGACACAATAGTGATGGAAATTTTTCTTTGACTTACTTGGAATGACTGTCAAACGTGTCCCTGTCCCAAAATAGAACCGCTGGTTACCGGTGTTCCACTGTGATAGGAAGCTCAACAAAAACCAGGCGGAAGAGAGACAGAGCTTACACCTGGGGCCCCACCAGCTGAGAAGGACAGGCAGGCCGGCGGGCAGGCGGGTGGGCCGTCTCCTTCCCTGTCCCGGCGCCGGCACGGAGCAGGGGTGTTAGAGGAAAGGACTCCAGGGCTTAGAGCAGCTGCGACCATGTGCAGCTGGAGGGACTGATTCCTCCTGAGAGGGGATTAAAAGGAAGGCTAATGTGCAGCTTGTGCTGCTCGCTGTCGAATTAAAGGTGTAGGTCCATTTGTTTTATGCTCGGGCATTTAAAAAATTCTTTTTCTTTTAAGACTTAATTTCTCTCCTGATGATCGTATGACTCTGAAGTGCATTTTAATCAGGACTCCTCATTACATCTTTTGACTTTAGCTCTTTGTGAAACTTCTGGAACAATTCATTTTCTCTGGATTAACCCAGTATGAGGCTCTGGTCACCTTGCTCCTTTCCAGCCTACGTCCTTTCTCTAACACCCCCATTATGCGGTGTCCTTTGCCTGTTCCCCAGCCCCTGCTTGTCCCCCACGTGCAGTGAGAATGTGCTAGTAGATCACAGGTTGTTTTTCTAATTGCCACTTTCAAGTCCCCTGTTCTCTTTGCTTCCTGTTAAGGACTAAACCTGCATTTGCTATTCTTTGACCTTTTTTCCCAACCAGAGTTAATATATCTCAATTTCCTCAGCTTTGTGTCCCCAACTACTAGGCGACTGACTTCACATAGCCTTGGCCCCACCACACTCCACAGGTAACGCAACAGGGAGACTTACTTGGAATGACTGATAAGCTTGTCCCCTGCCCAAATGTCACCTTGCCATAGGAGTTGTCACACAGCCACCCAACCCTTTACAATAACTGACAGGTGACTCTTAAAGATCTTAGAGCCCAGTCTTTCTTGATGCCACTTCAAAAGGTATTTCAGGTACTGTTCAGCATTACCTATAGGATCTGTGAGCTGGAGCCACGGTTAGGCCAGATTCTCTTGGGGATAATAGGAAACTTGCCAGGAATGTGTACTTCTCCGCCTTGGTGTCATTGCAATTTCTGACATGCTGTGGGTTTTAAAAAGCATCATTGAGCTCCCTTGTCTCCTCCCTTCTCTATTATTCCCCCATCCACACGACATCCCCATCTGCATCTCATTTCCATCTCTAAGCCCCAGCTTGGTGACACCAGGTGCTCAGGCACCATTGATCTGCCTTCTCCTAGACGACATATGTTCACCGGCATGCCGTGATTAAAGGACTGGAAATGCCAGGCTCTCGGAGCCTGAGATCTGGGCTCCTCACTCCTTATCTCTGGTCAATATGTTGTTCTCCTTTGTCTGGCTAATGAAGAGCTGACCTTTCTAAGTGGATGCATTTTGCTGAAATGACAACTGCCAGAGAGCTAACAACAAAGGCTGAGCTCCGAAGGCAGTTTTGGCCTTTCAGATCCCTTTGGCATATTTTAGTCAATAGGATCCCTAACTCAAATGTCAACCTCTGCGTCAGCTTCCACGTTACTGGGCTTGGAGAAACTCAACAAAAAATGGGCAGTATTGGTCCAACCTGCACCCTGCTTATGAGAACCAGACTTCCCTTGGAGGTATGTCGCACATTCAAGACAATCATACCGACCCAGTATTCAGCCTGGCAGCGGCACTGGAACATTCTAGCTCCACACTCAGCTGGTGTGAATTTATGCTGCCACTCAGTGGAGCAGATAAAGACGGAGGTGTCAGATGACCTGCTCCGCACACACAGAACTGGGACTTTGCTGCCTGCCTTGCCTACTGTGCGTCTGTGAGAGCAGCTACTCCAGAAATACAGGGTCTGCACTCAGCCCTTTGGCACGAGAGTCCACTACCCTTGGTGGAGATCCTGGGAAAACAAAGAGTGCAGTGATGACACCCTTCTCGATACCCGCCTCCCATCTCAGTCTTATCAAGCTGCAGTGAAAGACAGTGCTGCTTCCTTACTCTTTTTCCTTGTCTCTCATTCCTTTCATTTATCATTTCCAAGCACCCACGGGGCTCCAGACTCTCCTTAGTCCATTTCCATTTGACTCCCTTAAGATTCCTACAAGAAAGAGCCAAAAAGGCCTGAAACGGAGAAGGGAACAAACTCCTAAATACACGGGGGACCCTGTGAGATTGGGTCTTTCCGGTGTGCTTGGCTTCACAGTGAGTCGTGTCCCCTTTCCAAATATCAGCTTCTCATAGCTGCCACGCAGCTCCTTGCCTCAGGGAGTTTTACAACGACTGACAGAAGGAATTTTATGAATCTTAAAAAAACAGTGGAGTTTCTCTCTGTTCCCAGTGGGGTGCGGTAGCAAACACACCAAAGCCAAATCTTCCTATCCGCTCTAATTATCAGCAGGGATACCAGTCACCACGAGGAGAAAGGTATTAAGCCTTGTATCTGAAACTCTATGGATTTAATTGTAATCCTTTGCCTGGTGGTTTCAGCGATAGGGACTGGACACAGCGGATGCTTATTTTTGTCTCCCCTTCCCCGCTTTGTAGTTTTGTAGCTATAGAAGCAGTAGGAGACATGCAGGAAACATAGAGGGATTTGAAATAAGACTGCAGATTCCCATCCAGTTTTCATTTTTTCCTTCTCCGCTTTCGTTTAAAACCCATCCTGAACTGAATACCACGTCCCTATTCAAACTCTGCTCTCAATTATTCCTCTTCACTGTGGATGATACCGGTGGAAATAGCCTCAGTTGCACCAAGAAGAATTTAAGATTGATAGGAGGAAGAACTCTCTGACAGGGAACAGTATTAGACATAAGAATGGGTCACTCAGAGGAGTCAGTTGGAAAGGGTGACCCGCCCCCCTCCAAAAAAAAAAGCTAAGATATCACCTCCAGAAAAGGCTCTGAAAACAGAAATGATTCTTTGTCTTTCCAGGGTCAAGGTCAGCTGCACTCACAGTGGGGAGACAGACCTAATGGCTCTGAGTCCAAAAGGGAATCTACACATGTTGAGATTAAAGAAGAGAAAGGACCTCGGAGGACACTACTTTACTTCAAGCCAGATCTGGTTCCCAGGCAACATACATTTTTTTAAAACCTGACACCAGTGGTGAAATTCCAGAATTTTCCAGTATGCTGCTGTGTCCTGCTACACTTACTTGGAAGAACAGTCAGGATGGTCCCTTGTCCAAATGTCAGCTTTCCATAGCCAGCACCACCAGTGTTAGCACTGTAGTACGGGCCATGACAAGAACCCCAGGGGGAACTCTGAGGCTCACATTCATCGTCCTCCTTTAGTTCTGGGGAGAATAAACTCACCAAACGGGCCTGGATCTGTGAAGCTGAGTTTCTTCCCATTCAAGGTCAGAGGGTCACGTCCATGTCTGGTTCTGGGACACTGGTCTGCTGCTCTCCCCCCAGGCCCACCTCCCGCCTGTCTCCAGCTCCTCCGGTTTCTGTCCTGAGGCTTACTGATTTCTCATGTTCAGCATCTCTCTTTCTAAAGGTCTCATTTCCATTTTACAGCATCATTTTCAAGACAATTTCTCTGATCAGTTTTCAAGACATGTCCTCCCCTCCCCTCGAGGTGTCACACATTTCTGATGACAATGAATTGATTACAAGGAGACAAGAGGAGAGTGTTCAGCTTTTTGGAGGCTGACTAGAATTAGATGAGGTTTAGACACCAGCCTCATGAAACACTATCTCCTGAGCTTCCCTTCATGCCCTAGCATAAGAAATGAAAATGATGGGCACATTTAACTGAACTTTCACACAACAGGGCTTTTTTTTTTGTCGGTCTTGAATCTGGTGAAATGTAAACAGTGGCTCAGAGAAAGTTTATACCTGAGCCTTGCTAAGGTGATTGACTATCCTGGGACCATTCTGGATTTAGCAGAGAAAGATCTTTGTCCTGGGAAGCCCCTTGCCTGAAGTGTCCTGATCTCACAGAGCAGCCCAGTGGCCACAGTGGTAGAGTTAAGTGAGGTCTCTGTAAGAGGCAGGCTCTTGCATATTTACTTGGGGTGTCTGTCAGTTTCATTTCTTGACCAAACAAAGCTTCCATTGCTGGCAGTCACAACCATAGGACTCCTTGGCTGTGTCTGCTGGATGCCACCAAAGATGGGAAGAGCAAAATTCAGGCAGTCTCATCACATGGTAGGGTGGTGATTAAACCCTATCCCTAAAGAGTATAAAAAACAGATTTTTTTCATATCTTTAATTGAATTCAATTTTTAAACTCTTTAACTTGTTTTGACTGAATTTATGCTAGCCTCTCTAGTCATCTCTTCAAGCAACCACTTATTAGCAAAAGGTTAAAGTTTTAACCTGCTTACGACCATGAAAAGGTTGAGAGAAAAAGGCTATTATTTAGCTAAGAAGAAGTACCCATTTCCTTTAAGGACAGCAGTCAGAGATTCCAACAACCCTTCCTGTCTCTGCACTTTTTTCACAGCATTCACTGTCTAAAGAGCTCCCTTCCCTCCACTTCAGCCTCCACAGGACATAAGCAAAACCAGATGCCTGCCCTCAGCCGAAGCCCTCAAACAGACAGGCACCGCACTGTTGCTGTGGCAATAATCTCTATGTTCTGCTGATGGAAGGGAAACAGAATTCAATCATGGGTTCCTTGGACCCTTGCCTTGCCATGTAGCTCCTGAATAGAAAGAGTCCACTGCGTGGAAAATCCAGCAGACAATTCCTGTCTGGGGCTCTGGAGGAGCGCTTACCTTGCACAGATACTTTCTTTGCCTCTTTAGGCGGTCAAACTCCCTGGCCTTTCTGATGTTTTAAAGTGTGAGGGTTGTTACAAGTCTCTGTCTCCCAAGAGGCCAGCCAAGTGCTGAGAGGGGCTCCCAGCTTCTCTCTGCATTCTAGAAAACTCACCTCAGAGCCCTACCCTACTGTGTTTCCAGTAAGACACCAAAGATAAAACGTACTGTCTCCTGCCTTGGCTGCCCATCCTTTGGAAAGCAACTGAGTCCTTGAGTCTCCTGGGATGTTTGCATGAAACCCCTTGAAGCTTTAATTTGATAAGATCTCAGAGACTGCTGAACGCATGGGATTTAACAACATCATATATTATTCATTGTTCCTGTTGTTGCAGACTTGCTGATTTTGCCCCTGCTGAGAGAGGCACTTCTGCACCTGAAAACTTCATTGCATGTTCTTCAGGCAGGGCCTATTCCAGAACATCCCGTGCTGTCTGCTACCAGGGCTGCATTAATTCCCTCAACACTGCGTGCACTGTGTCACTGAATCATTTCCAACCCTCCTCCTCCAGGCCTTTTAAGAACTTTGCCTGGACTGTGTTTTACAAAGTGCTTCTCCCAGTCTGGCATCTTCTCTTAATCATAGAAAGCCGATCTCAATAATGGGGAATCTATCTAGCCTTTACTCAGTATCCAGGGCACTTAGCTTACACCAAAAGGAGACTAAAGCCCTTCAACAAATTTTTCCCATTTTTACTTTACCTGAATTTTACGAGTCAGGTTCCCTCAGCATTAATTTATTAGTCCGCCAGCAGCATAGATTTTCAAGAAGTGCCAATGGCAACCACAGTTCCTTACTTTTATATATAACATTTTTAACTTTTTCAAGTACTCACACAGACATTATTATCATTAGGGAAAGGTGGGTGTATATTTGAAGAAGAGAATGTACTGCTCTTTTCTCATGACTCAGAGGACAGAAGAATTTTTTTTTCCCCTCTCAGGTGAACTAAATAAAGGGGAGGCTGAATCTATTATTTTGGTAACCAAGGAAAAAGTGGGGTTAAATGCTCCGCCTGAGTCAACCAGACAATTCCACCCATAGAGACCTTAGTTACTGGATTGGGGATTGAGAACACTTTCTTGAAGAGAGATAAAGTGAAGATAAAAGAAGAATTCTATCTGCCTGCAGACTTTTTAGCATTAGTTGATGAAATTGCAGGTTCCCCATTATTTCAGGAGATAAATTTAGGGGCTTTAGTACTTTGACAGGAAAATTTATATTTGGTCTACTGAATTTGCATAGTCACAATATGCCAATTTCCTCTCTATCTTTTTGGCAAACATTCCCTGACCTTAGCCAAATCCCTTAGGATCCTGTATTCAATTTTTGTCCCTGCACCAATAATCTTGTTTAAGATGGATGATAGAAATGTTTTTGGCTGAAAGTAATTTAGTCTTTGTACAACGGAGTTCTAATCCCTTTGATGTGGACCATATCCCCCCCAGTACAAACATTAGATTTGAAAGGTAAATTGTGATGTTTTGGAGGGGCAAGTAATTTAAATGAGAAGGTTTCGAACCCTCCTTCCCCCATCCCCTTCAAACTTACTTGGATTCACGGTTAAGAGAGCTCCTTTTCCAAATGTTAGTTTATAGCCGCCACCTCCACTATTCTCACAGCCAGGGGAGGCTTTACAAAAACAGGAACAGGGCCAGGCGGGCGCGGTGGCTCACGCCTGTAATCCTAGCACTCTGGGAGGCCGAGGCGGGCGGATTGTTTGAGCTCAGGAGTTCGAAACCAGACTGAGCAAGAGCGAGACCCCGTCTCTACTAAAAATAGAAAGAAATTAATCGGACAACTAAAAATATATAGAAAAAAATTAGCCGGGCATGGTGGCACATGCCTGTAGTCCCAGCTCCTCGGGAGGCTGAGGCAGAAGGATCACTTGAGCCCAGGAGTTTGAGGTTGCTGTGAGCTAGGCTGACGCCACGGCACTCTAGCCCGGGCAACACAGTGAGACTCTGTCTCAAAAAAAACAAAACAAAACAAAACAAAACAAAAAAAAAACAGGAACAGGAGCTGCTCTTTGTGGAAAGGCCCTGGGGGTCAATATGGTCTTGATCTCTCAACCCTGCACTCAAACTACAGGTTTACAGGTTATTTGATAAGTCCGGAAGGCACCTGCTATAGGTGAGAGCTGGGCAGGGCTGTCCGGAAAGTATTGTTAATATGAGAACAGTTACAGCCATTGTTAATATGAGAACAGTTACATGGCTGGATACTTTCCAGACAGCCCTTTTATATATATGTGTGTGTGTGTATATATGTGCATGTATATATATTACATTTTTTATTTACGTTTACATTTTTTATTGTTCTTTTTATGACTAAACTGCCACCTTGATTTTAGAAATCCATTTCTTTTTTTTCAGTCCTAATTGTCTTCCCCTGGCTGGTACTCACATAGTTTCTCCTTTATCACACTCTGGAGGGTAACTGTTTCTCTGCTTTTCATTGAAATTGCTCACATCAACCCACTGGATTCTGGTTTACTGGAAACTGATGGCAGAAGAGGATGAGAGCAAGGGATTTTTAACAGATGCAGGTTTAAAGGTAGAAATTTGAGGGCTTTCCCATCTTTCCCGGTCTGTTTCTCTATAATGGACTAAGCAAAATGAGTATGTGTCCAGCAAGGACAGCTGGCAGGACGTGGCCTGGAAAGGAAAAGACTGCAGTGAGCCACATGTAGCTTCACCCTTTCTTACTTACTTGGGTTAACGGTCAGCCTGGTTCCTTGCCCAAATACCAGCTTCTGGGCGCCACTCCCGGAGTTACACCGCAGCACACAGCTTTACAGAAACTGCAGACGCCCACCCTCCCTGCCGAGGAAGGAGCCTGATCTGCTCTCCTAGCACTGCAAGCCTGCGGTGGAGAATGGCCGAGTGTCACTAACCAGAGGAGCTCAGGACAGGGTCTCCTTGGAGCTGCTCATTTTCTCCTTCACCAGGTCTCCTTCAGGAGTCGTAGACATGTGCCAGCTTTTTCAGTTTCTTTGCCAGTCAAATATTTAACATCTTTATTTTCACTTCATAGAAGTCTAACTTTTTAAAAACCTTTCCTTCAGGCTTTTCAGAGCTCTCCCTAAAAACGGCTGGATTAAAGAATCTTTAAAGTCAAAGTATACTGGGTCTCCTGAGTGAAGTTAAGCTGGCTTCCTCCTTAAACTTTCTGGTTTGAATCTTAGGGCCTGCTCGTCTGGGACCTAATTTGCTGGGTTAAGACAGGAAAGGTTAAAAGGCAATGCAGAAAATCCGGGGAAAATCCTGTTCCCTGCGACCTTCTTGCCCCTCCACACTTACTCAGATTTATTTTTGTGCTCATGCCCTTCCACCCAGCAGGGGCAGGAGCAGGGAGCCATCCTCAAAATCGATTCTGGGAGACACCTACCCACAGAAAATTTAGTGGAGAAACAAACAAGGTTTCTTCTTCTGCTCAGGGAAATTTGATTGAAAAACAATTTTTAATTTTGCAAAGTGAAGAAGATTAGGAGAAAATCTGTTTACTTCTCTTCTTCTCTTTCCTCCTCCCCCTCCTCTTCAATAGTTTTAAACTATTTATAGACACATCCCCTTTAGGGTTAGAGAAATGTGGCAAATTTCTAATCTCTTCATCCTTTTTCTTGCTATCTATTTACTGCAGTCAAGTATTTACAATCTGAATTTACATTTCATTTCCATTTGCAGGAGATTCTAATGCACTTTTCTATTACTTCCAGAACACTGTGTATAATGATAAAACTCTACAGAAATAAACCAAATTACAAGGAATTTTTTCGATCTGGAGGCTGATATTTCTCAAGACAGGTCTGGAGCAAACAAGTTATTATTATTCTTTCAGGCAAGACCAAGATAGGGCCAGTCCAGCCAACTGAGCAACTAGGCTTGCAGGGTTGATGTGTCTAAATAACTATCAACTGAACATTGGTCCTTGGGATTAATTTGGATTTTCTTTTTAATCTAGTTCCCAAATATCAGCTTCCCATCTTTTTTAGCTCTTAGAATTTCTCTGACAGGGAAAGCTTAAGTTAAATCTCATGGATGTCTTTTGAATCTTAACCGATGTTTCATCTCTGTATACATCATGTACAGAGAAACCAAAAGAAGGATGGAGGTAACACCTTTGGGAGAAAATTTATAACATTTCTTTGGGAAAGATGAGAATTATAAATAAAAAATGGAATTGCATATGCTTTTTCTGATTATTATTTTTAGTATCTGGAGGACTGTAAATATCCAATCCAGTTTGGAAACAGCAGCTGACTCACCAGCTCCTTAGACTCTAGTTAGCCACCAGGCACACAGGTCAGCATGGAAATGCTTTTCTGTCGTACACTGTTTTAGGCATAAAGGATTTTAGGAAGGTCATGTGATGCTAACAGAATACTTGCTAGGACATTTTGATTCTAGCCTTTCTAACAGGGAGAATAATTTGGCCATGAAAGTATAAGTTTTATTTTGAGGTACCCATTGAGTAGTTGATATCTTTTGGAAATTATAAGCAAAAGTTAAACCCCAAACAATTGTTTGGAATGAGCTTCCATTGCTATAGAAAATAGAAATTTGCTCATGAAGCAAAATTTCAACTACATTCAAGTAAATTGAAATTAGGTTTGTTTTGAGAATGGGGGGGGGGCAACACTCAAAATATCCCTCTGGGTATTGCATTTGCATTAGGGAATCCTTCTTCTCACACTCCCAAGCTTAGTTGCCACTTTTTCAATGAGGGGCATAGAAATGAGTGGGTATCAAAAGGGTCTTCTTTGATGCAGAAAGCTCAGCCAAGGCAGGGATGAAAATGGTCCATGAGGACCCAATTAGAAATACAGTGGTTAACAGCATCCTGGGGCATGTTTTCAGAAGTTCACGATCTTTCTGACTAATTTGAATATTTGCTTTCAATCTTACCTTTTCCTTAAGTATCAGCTTGTTGGCAATGTCAGTACCAGAAAATCTTACATAGTTTTACCCAACTAGCTTTGCTCTAAGATTTCAAGAAGTTACAGGGTCTAGACAACTCTTTTTCCTAATTGCACCGACATGGAAGCCTTGGGAAGACAAGGTCATTCAGTTGTTTATATCATTAGGCTACACCTCACCGTCTCTTTTTGGGTCAGATTGCATTGCACACTCTCTGCCATTGCTGTGTACTTTTAGTCTAATCTTCCTTTCCTTTTCCCCTTCCTTTGTAAACACTTTCTGCCCCTACACACTACAACTTCAATTCAGATTCCATTTGTCAGACACACACCTCCAACGTTAACCAAAACACACTTAACATTCCCAGGTGCTTAAAGGTGTTACAGAAAGCTGTCTTGAAGGGGCCCCAGGCAAGGGCTGCTCAGATTGTTATTTTCACCAGAAAGACCCATGGTGACAGATGCTAATAACTAGGTAGGTGACTCAGTTATCATTCATTGAATTTCTAAGCATGGTGGCTTACGTTTGGAAACAAATAATCCTCATTAAAACATACCTGGTCTGACACTCAGAGTTGTTCCTTTCCCAAACATCAGCTTATTCCTGGCTCCTGTATCACACAATGACACCAGACTCTACAAAAACTCAGTTTCCCAAACTACCCTCGATACCTACTGACATGTTTACTTGTCAGAACCCCCCTGATACAACCAACTCTTTAAAAATAGTGAGGAACTGGTGGAAGAGTTTATGGACCACCTGGGGCCTTCCTTTTTTCCCCCCCTGTATTTTGTGTGCCAATATTCCCTCACAGTCCACCTGCTTTGATAAAACAGGAGCAGGAACGCTCCCCCTGCCGCCCAACGCATTTTACAGAGGAGAAAGATAGAGGCTCAGAGAGTTCATCGATTTTCTCATAGTCCCTTTGGAAACTCCATCAATTATAGTAGGAAATTCAGCTTTCTAACAGTCTGACTCCTTAGTCCAATGCTCTACTAGCACGATCGTGCTCATCTGTTGGATAAAATGGCATGTGAGGGTAAACAGCATGCCCTGCCTGCAGTAGGAATACATCAGCAGTTGTTTGAGTTGGAATCCATTAATGGGACTGCTGTGGTTCAGACTTGAGTTACAAAGTGGAATGGA
Organism: Propithecus coquereli; assembly: GCF_000956105.1. Lineage (NCBI taxonomy): Eukaryota > Metazoa > Chordata > Mammalia > Primates > Indriidae > Propithecus > Propithecus coquereli. The sequence continues at coordinate 988,558 of NW_012148618.1, forward strand.
AAATTTAGAAATCAGGGTTCCAGAGAGAAATTTGGAAGCAACAGTCATTCAAACTTACTTGGGTTTACTGTCAGTTTTGTTCCTTTTCCAAAGACGAGCTTTTCAGATCCACCCTGAGTTACACCCCCACAAACTGCTTTACAAATACTGTCAAGACCCTTCCTCCAGGGACTGGGAGCCAGGGCTCCACCAACACCTCTAAGGGAAGCATAACATCACACGAGTGTATGGTTATTCCTGAAAAGAGAGAGCAACTATGGAGAAAATGTAACCACTCTTTTACCTAACACCTGTTAGAGTATTTTCTTATTTTATTTATTTTTTTTTCTGAGACAGAGTCTCACTTTGTTGCCGGGCTAGAGTGAGTGCCATGGCGTCAGCCTAGCTCACAGCAACCTCACACTCCTGGGCTCAAGCAATCCTTCTGCCTCAGCCTCCTGAGTAGCTGGGACTACAGGCATGCACCACCATGCCTGGCTAATTTTTTCTATATATTTTTAGTTGTCCAATTAATTTCTTTCTATTTTTAGTAGAGACAGGGTCTCGCTCTTGCTCAGGCCGGTTTCGAACTCTTGAGCTCAAACAATCCGCCCGCCTCAGCCTCCCAAGAGTGCTAGGATTACAGGCGTGAGCCACCGCGCCCGGCCCGTGTTTTCTTATTGATTCATTAAGTAGTTAATTTAGCTGCTTGGCAGTTGCAGTTAATTTGAAAGAGCTCAGGCTTTGGGGTCAGACAGACTTGGGTTTGAAACCTAGGGAAAGTTCCTCAACTTCCTGCAACTCAGTTTCCTCATCCGTAAAGTGGGGAGAATGATAACTGTTTTGATGATATTGTTGCAAGGGTTAGGAATATATAACTGGGTCACAGCGGTCCTGTTGATCAATCCTTGGCTTTACTTGCTGAGAGCACACTTCTCAAGGAATTATTTTAGCAACCTTAGTGAACAAAGCATTAGTGATTTTTCTCCTAAACATAATCCCCTCACTAATATGCATTTAGCTCTGGAAGCTGAGTGCCAGTAATTAAATTCTGGGTCCTTTTTCTTACTGCATCAACTTAAATAAGTTACCAACCTCTCTGTGTTTCTATACAAATATAAAAAGTTCTCATCTATAACATGAGGATAATAATAGCACCTAACTCACAGAGCTGGTATAAGGATTAAATGTGATAATGGGTAGAAAGCACGCATTACACTGTCTAGCACATGTAAGCAATCAATAAACTATCATTATTATTTTAAAATGTTCCTCTTTTTAAAAATATGAAAGTCCGTGGGCACTTCTCTTCCTCTAAATGATAAAACAGCAGGACTATGAGGGCACAGAAGAGCCACCAAGGAGTTTGACCAGGGAGTCAAGTGATTTTGAGAGAATTTAGAAAAAGCTGCATCCAGGTGTACGGGGGTGCCTCTATGGGATGTGGAGAGGGCCTCTTTTAGCCAGGCAGGACTTGAATATTGGCAGAGATGGGCAAGAAGCCACATTCCTATTAGTTGGTGTAAAATGGATCTCTGATCACTTTCAGGAAAAGTATTCAATGCTTGCCTCCACTTACCGAGATTCACTGTAAGTTGTGTTCCTTCCCCAAATGTCAACTTAGAGTCACTGGTTTGCTGAACACAGTGCTGAGGGGCTTTGCAAAAACCTGTGGCGTCGGCTTAATGAACCCAGCTTTGCAGAGTTTCCCAAGAACTGGAATATTTCTCTAATCTCCAAGCTTCAGATTAGGAAGGATAACTGACGGCATCTTTCTTTCCAGCAGCCCATGGCTTCAGGGCTGGAAGATTTGTCCAGAGATTTGATTTTTCACTTCAAGACACTGCAAAGCTCAGCAAGCCAATTCTGTATACATGTGGTCCAAAGCAATCGTGTAGCTGATGTGATCTATCATAGGGTATAAACTCCCACTGGGAAAGAAATTAGCTATGCAGAATTCATAGGTAGTGTTTGATGGTCATTGTCATTGTCTGAAGACAAGACTAGGATTTTCATTCTCTTTTTTTAGTCGCAGATGGCTGCACCTATGTCCTAACAGCAAGTTCAGCTATCGTTCTACCTCAGCTAGCTTTTCCTTCCAAAAGGCACAAAATGATTTTATCTCCCTTTGGAACTTGGGGTTCCTTTTTGAGTTGGATAAAGAATGTTAGGGATGTAAATGATCCTGCCATGGCCAAGGACTATTCTCCCTTGGGTCTGGGCCGGTCAGAGCTATGAGCTGTCTTGGCTTTGTCCTGGACCTTGGTATCAGGCTCAGCCGTGTGACCTTGAGCAAGTTCATAGCCTCTCTAAGTTTCACTGTCTTCACTTGCAACATTGAAGAGGTGGGTGAGGAGATCTTAAGGACTTTCTCAGCTGAGAGTTTTTGGTTTGATTCTCTGGATCTAATTTATCCAAAAATGCTGTGCAAATGTTTTTTTTTCCCCCCTAGGCTAGTCCCCTAATCCTCCTCCCCATTTCCTAAACAAAATAAAACAAATAAGGAAACAAAAGAGTAGGTCTCTACTTAGTACATAGGGAAAGAGAGGTTTCCAAGCCTACCATGTGCCTTAACATTTAATCTTTTTAGAAGTTTGAAGTCAGAATTTTGCAACCAAATCTCAGGAAGAATTGTTCTTTGTTTGGAACTTTCACATAATTCAAAAACCAAACCAAATAACCCAACATCTTCGGTTTCAAGGTAGCACTTACTAAGCTTCACTCTCACTTGAGTCCCCATTCCAAATGTCGATTTCCTATTTCCTTCCTTCCCACAGGAGCTGCTGCCTTTACATAAACTTGCTTACCCACAGGAAAGGTGATGTGATCTTTTTGTAGCCTTTTCCTGCTGAATAAGAGAATTCATTATCCGGCCAAGTGTTTCAGCCCTCTGATTGCCCAGGTGTTAGGTACTGAAGTTTCTGCTAAAGCTACCGCTGAATGGAGCTACTCACCCGGGCTTACGATGAGCTGAGTCCCCTTCCCAAAGTTGAGTATCTCAGTGCTCTTCACACAGTGCCTAGGCCCTTTACCAAAAGCCCCTCTTTGTGTTGGGCTGCAGCTCCCTCTGCTCAGACCCTAGTCATGTCTCTTGTGTGACGAAGGGCACATAGGAGGCCAGCTCCGCAAGTGGTCATCAGGGGTTGCCCTCTCCAACTCATGCAATCCAGGACTTGGGCTGTGAGGAGAGCAGGACCAACCAAGTCAAGGTGGTCCAGAGTCCTCTGGCTTCACAAGGAACCCATTGCCTGAGAAACTAGTGGCTGTTTCTTGCTGCCCACCCTGTTGTGCAGATTTATGAGAAGATAATTGCCTGGTGGTTTCCCACTGGTTTTGACCCAGGGCAGGGCTGGGGGCCCCTGTGGACAATCAAGTACACAAGGGATGCCAGGGTCCCTTTTGCATCACTGGAAAGACAAAAAAATCATCACTTCTCCTTTACTGACTGCTGGGAGCTGAATTTCAAAAACATATAATTCTTAAAATGCATTTCCTCCATAGGCTTTACAGATCAGCCTAAGAAAACTTGCAATTGGAAACCTGCCCCACAAAATAATGAATTACATGCTAAAGCCAATCATGAAATAATGTTTTTGATTACTTGGTGTTTTAGGTTATCCATGCCACTGTGCACATTTTTTTTCTGAAGCTAAACTACTTACTCAGGGCCACTGTGGTTAACTGTTTCCCAGTCCGAAAGATAAATCTGTTGTCATTGTTCCTCCAATCTCTGGCCCTTTGACAAACCCCCTGCCTCCCTTAGGGCAACAACAGTGTCTCCTCAGAAACTGGCTCAGATGATCCTTGAGAAAAACTGTAGGCTCGTAATAATTATTTGTTAAATTGAATCGTATTAAGCATTCATCTTTTGTTCCTATTTGTTAAGGAATACTTGAATCTCTCTGACGATTTTCAGATAGAAAAAAATTAATTCTGCCAGATATTACTTGCTGGTTTCATGATTCCTCTAGTCTTGGCTCCAAATGTCAGTTTCCTATTAACTTCATACCCACAGGAGTAAGCACCTTTACAAAAACCGGAGGTGTCAGCATGGTTGAAAGGGATGTGGCATCAACTTTGCTCTTTCCTCACCAGAGAGAGAAACCCCTCTGTTCCCCACAGGTGCCTTATTTCGCCTGGGGGAGGGCTGCCCTCCTAACTTTCAAGCAAAGATAGGAGGGAGCAGAGTGGATTTTAGGGATGAAGATGATAAATACGATATCAAAATGTTATCACACTAGACAGAGAGCCTTCTTCATATTCTTTTTTTTTTTTTTGGCCAAATTGATGGTTTCCCAAAGGCTGTTTTCAGCACTTTTCTCTCTCCTAGATGCAGTAATAACTGGAGTCCAACTTGGCATCTGGGCACGAACCTCCAGGCTCTGATGAGTCACACATATTGAAACAAGAAATTATGCTACCCTCCAACGAAGAAGCGTGTTTTCCTTTTTCCTCTTGCTGGGCAATGAGGAGTTCAAGCATGATGCACAGGGGGATATAAACTAATAACCCTCAGGTCAGCTCTATACTTTTATACACTAGCATCCTAGAATGTGAGACCCAGAAGGACACTTAGTGACTGCCTGGGCCAATGCCCTCATTTTAAAGATGAAGATGCTAAAGCTTTGAGGGGTAAATTTGCTCAAGGTCATATAGGTAGGCAGAGGCAGAGCTGGGACTAGAACTCAGGACATCTGAGTCCCATTCTTGCCTCTGTTACTTCCTTCCTGTGAATCAGGAGAACAAGGACCTTCCCTGGGTGGTCTCTGTCCCCAGGGGCTCTGTTGGCTGGCCCTGGGTGTGATTATCCCTGTTAAACAATGGATAAATCATACAAGGGAGGTGTTTGGCTTTGGCATGTATTTTATGATTTTAGAGAGAATTATAGAACCTTCTAATTCATTTAAAAATTTTTATTTGTTAGGCTGCAGGCAACAGAAATTGATAGCAGGGGAAATGGCCCATGAGATCCCGGGGAAGCCAAGGAAAAGATAGAGACTGAAAAATTTGCCCTTTACCAAAAAGATAATCCAACAGAGAGTTGGCTCTGATTATTCTTTCTCTGCAGGACTCATTACGGGGAATGACATCTAGAGTAGGGATGGCAAATAGAAGCGGTGTGGTGTTACCTCCTGCTCCTGCTCCCGTGGCAGATATTGCTAATAGACTCATCACTCTTTTCCTCTGAGTGTTGACATGGCCTCAGAATCCTTCTTACCAGTGTGCTCCAGACAGCCACTCCTGATCATTAGCTTGGTAATTGAGATATAACCTATTTACTCTCCCTGCCCTGGAGAATGACTGGAGACAAGACCCTACAGGTGGCTTGAGAAGTCTAGTTGACAAGAGTCAGGCCAGCTCCCACACAACCCCATCATGAAAAGTGTCACTGACCTGGTTGGACCAGTATTGCTCCAGAGGTGGCAACAGCAATACCATGGAGAATCCCTTCTTCCTCATAGCAGTCCTTCAAACGCTGGCTTTGTAGAAGTCATCGGATAAAAAACCGTGGTAGGGTTCTAGATACTTGCTCTTGCCCAAAGGGCCTTCAGCAAGGTCTTTCTCCAAAGCAAAGGCCCTGGGTCACCACTGTGCTGCCTGTGCCTGGGGCTAGAAGTCACTGGGCTGGGCCTTGTCCTTCTCTGGTATGCTTCCTGCTGTCCATCGGGCATGTCTGTCCCAGGGATCTTGGAATGGAATGTGGCACAGGAAGACAGTGATGCAGAAATCTGTACTCTCAACCACTCATCCCCGTTGCCACACATTCAGCTGTTTCTAAACTTTTCCTTTTTAATCATGTTTCTGTTCTTTCATAAGGAAGGGATGCACTTGTTTGTAGCTATCCAGAGAAATTTCCCTATGTCCTCTACTGCTGCATTAGGCTTTTTATAGACAAGAAAATGTCTGTCTGTCCTCTTAGGGTGCTATCTCATGTCCTTAAAGACAGTCCTCTTTGGGTGACTGGCTGGGAATGGGCCTGTTGGGCAGACAGAGAAGCAGTTGCCAGTCTCAGGGTTGAAAGGGGAATGGAGACAGAAATAGCAGCTTTGACTTATGCTGTGAACTAAGACTGTTTTCCTTCCCTGACCTATTTTCTGTCAACCTCCAGTATGACCTATTTATGGAGATAGGATAATTAGAGCAGCAGAGGGCGCTGCAAGGTCAAAAACAAAGCCACCCATCTCAAAAGAAACTGGGAGAAAAGTCCCTTATTTGAATGATAGGAGTGATCAAGATCCAAGCTGTGGGACAGGAGTGGCTTTGTTTACCGAATCCCTTGGACCCCACCCAGTCTGGGGTCCCCTGTTGAATGGTAGTTTCAGGCTAGGGGGAGGCAGCCCTGCCCCATGGGTGAGTGGGTGCGTGCCTTGGGGAGCCACACAGGCTGTAGATGCCAATTAACAGGCTTAAAGGAGATGGGGTGGAGACACTCAGGGGCAATACTTCTTTAGTGGGTCATTAAATCTTGAGGCTGTCTTCTATTCCTAAACTTTGTGGTTACTCACATATTGTGGTCTGTCTTGGACGAGCCTGTTATTAATACAACTGTTGGAAGATATAAGAACAGTGGGCTAGAAGGATTATTTCTCCTGCTCTTAGTGCTCTTAGGGGTTTTGGTGAGAGCATAGCTGTCTCAGGTCTCAGGGGAGCACAGAGCTCTAGGACATGCTTGCAGCACTGATGGCAAATTAAAGATGTCAGTCTTTTTTTTAACCATTGATTGGTACAATGTATCTTTTGCTAAATTTCAAAAACTTTAAATTTTGGATTTACTCAACATCTTTTCTCTTAACATCTTTGATGAAAATAATGCTCTTAGGAACTATATTCATCTGTCTATTTAATAAAAATGACAATAGCAACAGCAATACCTGACATTCATAGATCATTTATTTGCTGGGTGTATCACATGTGTTATTTCATTTAATTTTCTAATAGTCCTGTGCAAAAGCTATTATTATCTCCATTTTATAGATGGAGAAGTTGAGGCTTGGAGGGTTAGGTCATGTTTAAGGTCACATAGCGAGTAAATGCTGGAGCTGCTGGGAACCCAGGCAGGCTGGCTCCAGAAGTCTACTCTTAGCCGTGATACCATGCCGCTGTTCTGAGAAGTGCACTTCCTGAAGGGGTGCCTTTTGAAGAACACTGGAAGGACACCAGAGCAGGAGAGTCATGGTTATGCCACCCCAAGCAGGGCTCAGTGTCTGAACCTTCTGTGTGAAGCGCTAGGGGAGAGGATGTGTGCCTCTGTGTGAAGGCCCATGAGGCCCACTTTTCTGTGCTTGGGTGTGGTCAGATGTAGCTGAGGTTGGGCAGTTAGAAGAGGAGGAGCAGTTTGATTTGAAGACTGTTATGGTCTAGATCAGGAAGGGAATGCTCAGCTCTTAAATAAATATCAAGCCTGAGTGACACCTATAGAGCAGGGACAGACACCAGGAGACTGTGGATGGGGGAGTGAGCAGAGTCCATGGGCTTGGGAGACCTGGAGACCTCTGACCCCGACTTCTTCCAGCAGGGAGCTGGGGGCTGTAGACAGGGCCCCTGCCAGCAGGCGGCGTGCAGGCCATGGCAGCTGGCAGCTGCTGTGCAGGTGGGGCAGCCACTGGGTCGTGAAACTTCCTCTCCCACATCCAGGGGCCCTGGGGATGCTCACCATGGGGCTTTGACCTGCCTGGTGTTTACTTTTGCTATTCTCCGGGCTTAGGGTTGCTGGATAAAATACAGGATGGGACTTGAATTTTAGATAACAAATAAATATTTTTCTAAAAAAAATATAAATATGTTCCAAATATGGCATGGCCCAAATGCCTGCATTACTAAAATTTTTTGTTGTTGTTTATTTGAGATACATATTTAACTGGGTGTCTTGTATTTTTATTTGTTAAATCTGGCAACCTTATCTGTGTCAACGGTGAGTTTTTAAGTGGAGAAAGTTGCATTCCTTTATTGCACAAATATTTATTGATTGTGATGTGGCAGACCCAAGCCTAGGGGCTGGGGACCTATCAGCGAAAAGATCAACAAGGTCTCTGCCCTCATGGAGCTTATATCATGGTGTGTGTGGGGGGTTGTGATGGCAGAGACAAACAATAAACATGTATAAATCTGATGATTTCAGGTGGTGATTGTGAGAAAATAAGAACAGAGATGTCATTGAAGGTGGTTATGGGTGGGTGGGTGACTAATTTAGTAGAAGTGGCCAGGGAAAGCTCTTTGAGCTGAGATTTGTGAAAAACTGGGCCCAGAGTTTCAGGCAGCTAGAACAGGGAGGCCCAGAGGGACCAGAAGGAAGGGCATGGCAGCTGGAGGGGAGAGAATGAGGAGCAGATATGGGGGGAAGCTGGGGAGGAGGCAGGGGCCAGATCACTTGCAGGGTGTTACAGGCCCAGGAAGGAGGTCCAACTGGCATCAAGTGATTTACATCGTATAAAGACCTGGAGAATGGTTTGTCCAGGGACAAAAGCAGAAGCAAGGGGACCAGTTAGGGGGTTACTGCAATGGTCCCAGTAAGAGGTGATGGTGTTTGCAGGAGGGGATGGCAGTGGAGATGGGAGAAGTAGTGGAGGGACTAGAGGTTTATTTTCATGGTGGAACTGACAGGTCTTGTCAGTAGGGGATGTAGGGGAAAAGGTAAATGAATGAACTCCTAGAAACACTCCTGGGTTTGGGGGAGTCAGTGAGTCAGTGTTCTGTTTTTTGCAGCAGTGCTTCCCAACTGTTGTCATGTCATGGCTTACGTGGAAAACCATATTTGTATGGCTTATGGCTGGGAGGGGCTGGCTCAGGGGCTCCAGCCACCCAAGGCACCATGGCCATTCTGGGCACTATCTCAGCAAGCTTGTAACCCACTCAAGGCAGTTCACCCACTGGGAAGCTCTGCTTTGGGGTGAAATTTTCCACCTGGAGCCAGTATGTGCTGCAAAGGGCCCGGTGAGAGGTGGAAAGTCATGCTGTTGAAGTGCAAGAAGCACTTTCAGGATCAGGACACTCCCTCAAGCATTTGAAATAAAAAACTTCGAGAATTCAAGTCTAAGGCAGATTTCAGAACGGATCTCATCCAATCCCCTTTCCTCCCTCTTTACACAGAGGAGTAAGGGACTTGTCCCAGGTGCTCATTCATTTACTCCCTTTGCTGAGTACAACAAAGGGCATGGAGCTGTGCTAGGCGCTGGGAGGCGATGCTACTCAGAGGGAGGCATGCTTTGTGCACTGGGACACCAGTCTGGAACCAGATGGTGCAGAAATGGAGAGTAAACTACTTTTATAGCAATTGGATATCCAGGAATGCCATCATGGGGCTTGCGGTTCCTCCCTTCTTTCCTCCTTTCTCTCTTTCCTTCCTCCCTGCCTCCCTCCCTTCTTTCATCTTTTTTTTTTTTTTATATATAATGTAACTCTTTTTCATTGTCAAAAGTATTAGTTCAAGATAGATTGAGGCCGAACATCACAATAAAACAGCAGCTTCCTTGGCTGGAGTAATCTGCCTCAGGAGTCACGGCCAGTTCAGTCACCTGACTGCCGGGGGGCCTGTCTCCCCTCACTTCCCTCCCATCTCCTCCTGCCAGAAGCTCTCAGAAGGTCTCAGAGACTGGAATCCTGTTTTTATTATATATCCTTTGCCCTGATAAGAAGAGAAGATGATTCTTATTGCAGGCTTTAGCCTTTTGTTTTTCTGTAAGTCGATTCATTTGTTTACATTCCTCCTGTTCTATAACCCTGTTTCCCTTTCCCTGACGTTCAAAGGCTTGGCCTCTTTCCCTCTCACTCCTGGCTTTTCAGTTATTCTCTGCCTTTGGTTTTATTTCTGTGTCCTTCTACCCCCGTGCTGGGGATGTGCTGGGCCCAGTGCCTGGGGAGTGCGGAATTCATGATTTTCTCATCTTTTCGCAGACAAGGGCATGCTGTGTAACGAAGTGACTTCAAGCCAGATAGCGGCCAGTGGCAGTGAGGTGACACTGTGCTGCACTTACAACGTTGGATTCTCAAATCCAGATTTACTCTGGTACCGAATAAGGCCAGACTATTCCTTTCAGTTTGTCTTTTACAAGGGTGCCACCAGATCTCAAGGTGCAGCTTTTACTCAAGGTCGGTTTTCTGTGAAGCATAGTCAGACCCAGAAAACCTTCTACCTGGTAATCTCCCCAGTGAGGACTCAAGACAGTGCCACTTACTATTGCTTCTCTGCCTCAGTGACACCGGTGCCCAGGAAGTCTGTACACAAACCCCTCGGCACAGCTCAGGGGAGCTACTTCTCAGGGCAGGTCACGTCCTAGACCTGGCATCCTTCTAGCCATTTCGTTTTCCAGTCTGGCCTTTAGAGGTGTCCCGAAGTCTCTGCTGAATAATGAAAGGCCTGGTCATATCCGGGGGAGCACCTGGCTTCAGAGGAGCAGAGCATCTCCCCACTTCTGACTCAGTGGGCCCATGCCACCTGAGCGACTCGTGGTAGGCAAGGGAGTGCCGCATGTGTGAGGGGTACTGTCTTTGTGTCCCCCTGGCCAGGTCACACCTAGTACTGACTGGGGCTTGTGCTGCATTTGCTGTGAGGGTATCAGATGGTGCAGGTGAGGGGTCCATCTAAGGTGAGCCATCAGCAGTGTCTTTATTTTAGTCTCCATCATAATTTATTCATTATTGTGAATTGATCTGTTTTCATTTTAAGAATCAATTTGAACATAAAGTTATTTACTTAAAAAAATTTTCCCCAGTTTATCTTTTCTTTTGCATCTTCTTATATCCAGCCTCGTATTTCTCCCTGATGCTCTCTGACGCCTCCATTTTACTTTAATTAGAGAACATTTTTCTTTCACTGAAGAGCACTGAGGTATCCTAGAACGTTGTCTGTGAATCCCAGGATCCCAGCTTCCAAATCCCTGAGTTTGGAGCTCAGTGGTGTCTCCAGCAGAGAAAATTCCCTCTGGGGGAAACCGAGGATGTGATGTTGCCATAGATACATCCACAGCCCCTGGGCCTCAGCCCCTCCTTCCTCTACTTCTGTTGAATTCTCTGCCTTAACAGAACTTTAGAGTTATTAGATGCAATCTTAGAAATGGAAGAGGCCTTCCACATTATTTTATGGGAAATATGCTGAAGCCCAGAGAAGTGGGGCATCCTCAAGGTCTATAGCTGGAGAGAGCCAGGGATGGGGCCCTGCACTTTCAGGGCTCTGTTCTGGAGCTGCGCCCTGAGACTTTATCACAGGCAGTTTGGGCAGCAGCTTATCTGCACTTCAGGAACAGGGCGTGGAGAGTAGCCACTGTGTGGATGGATGGAAAGAACATAGGGTGAGGGATCCAAAGGCCTTGGGCGAGTGGCTCGGCCCCCTGGAGCCCCTGTTCTGCTGCCTCCCGGGAGTGTCACATGTCTGTCACACAGTCCACATGCATGGCCCCTGGATTGGAAGGCAGCTGCAGTCCTCCCTGGCTCTAGCCTTGAACCTTTTCTGGAGGCTCCTTTCAGTGGAAGAAATTCATGGTGATATGCTAGAATTTTTTTTTTTTTTCCTGGCAAAGTGGGCCAGAACGTGGCTCATCTATATGCTAAATAAAGGACAATCCTGAAGTTCAGTCTACTTGGTATTCAGATTGACACCTGGTCCTCATTTGGGGGATGCAGGGTGCTCTTGTAGCAGGAACTTTGGGCTGACAGTCGTTTTTTTTTTTTTAATGAGTTTTTTCTTTCTTTTTTAAAAATGTTAATAGATTTAGGGGGTACAAGTTGAATTCTGTTACATGTATACATTGTATAGTGGTGGAGTCTGGGCTTTTGGTGCACCCATTACCCAAGTAGTGTACATTGTACCCCACAGGTACTTTTTCATCCCCCCCACCCCGGTGAGTATCCAATGTCCGTGATACCACTCTGTGTTGGGCTGACAGTCTTGAGGCCTGGGTTCCACTCCAAGCAATATCCCTGCCTTATAGAATGACTTTGGACAAAGTACATACTTTTTTGGGGGGGGGTGGGGAGGGCATTCTTTTTTTCCATCTGAAATGAGGATGTGATCCTTTTGTTCCTAGCAACTTCAGAGGAACATCCTAAGGTTACCCACGGTAAGGGATGTGAATGTTTTAGAAACAGGCATTTTCCACACATACAAGACGAAGTTGTGGGGAATCTTTTCATTGTTGATCCTTGGGAGGGCCTGGCTTAGCCAGTAACAGACTGTCCTAAACCCGCTGACTCAGTGCTATTGCCCCCTTTCTTTTGTTGGGCTGCGAAGACGTGATGTGGGAGTTTGCAGTTGGTGATGGCAAGCGGCGTTGTTGGCGATGTTTGCTCTTTCGCTTGTAACCTCCTAACCCCCCACTTGACACTTTGCATGGGTGCTGAGAAACCACAGTAATGGGCTGCTCGGGCTCTGCTCCCTGAGCGGGTGCACCTGGAAAAAACTGTGGCTTTCCTGAGGTGGGAGTCGTAGAGCTCGTTAGCCACACCGAGGGTGCTGCTGTTGTTATTGCTGTAGCAGCAGCGGCAGCCGGAAACCCAGGGCTGGGTCCCCAAGGCAGGGGCTCTGTAGGCTTGGGGTACAGGAAGTCACGGTGTGACCTATAAGCGCAGTTCGGCTTTCAGCTGACTAATAGTGAGTTCACAGAGCGGACTCTCCCCCTGCAGTGGTCCCCAATGAATAAAGCCAGAGATGAGGTGCATACAATGCAGTTTAATAAATGCAACAGAGACATGGGCTGAGAAGAAAGGCAGAAAACCACCAACACCAAAGGCTCAGGCAAAAGAATCAGTGCCCAGTGATCTCAAACTCCCTGTACACAGATTGGCAGGCAAAAGACAGTAAAAATATTGTTTTGATAGGGGAAAGATAGGGGTTGCATTACTATCCCTCCCTCCAAAAACACTTGCTTGAAAGCAGGGCCAATGTTTTTTTTTTTTTTTTTCTCTCACTACAGTGTCTGGAACTTAGAGGGAGTCAATTCACATATATTAAATTAATTAACAGAAAGAAGTACCTTTCCTCTGTATTTTACTCTGATCTTTGCTAATAGATTGGCGAGTACTGAGATGAAATTTTAGAAACCCCATTGCCTGCTCAAAGAGTATTAGGGAAGTCAAATGTAAACTTGTTTGTGAAGTATTGGAAAAGCAGAAAGTGCTGAAACTTTGTCCCCCCCACCCCTTGTCATGCAAAATGTCTGGGGTGGCTGCTGAAGTGAATACAGAGGGTAGGACAGAGGTGGGGAGGAAGAGGTGGATGCTGGTTTGGGGCAAATCTTGGCTTGGTTGAGCAGAGGCTTCCATGTTTAAGTAAAAGGACACCTTCCCCCAGGGCCTATTTTCCTGATGGAGAATGGAGCTGGGAGCCTGTTGGTTCCCACTGTCTACTTCTGAAGGTAAAGAAAGTCAAAAGGAATGAAATACCATTTTCAAAGTGTATCAGTTGTAGTAAAACAAGAGTCTACGTCCCTTTATATCCCCCTATCCTTTATAAAACAACATATACATAGGTTAGGACCATAAACCCCCATCTCCAGGACTTTTGTCTTTCTACCAGGCTGGTGGATGAGCTGGGTTTGTTGCCTTCAAAGAAAAACTGGTTTGTCCATCAGCCAATTAGACAAGGCTGTGACAGGTCAGCTGGAATCAGAAGTGAGAAGCCCAGGAGAAAGCGTCTTTGGACACTTTTGGTTTCTTTCAGGGAATGTGGCCTCCTCACGCCCGTCGCTGCAAGTGAAGAAAGTTGTTAGAGAACCATAGATTGTCAGCGCTAGATGGGATCGTAGGGGTTACGTACTTTTGGGGTGGCCAGCACTTGCCATGCTGGACCGTTGCAGACATCACTAATCTGTCGTGGCATGTTTCCCTTCTACATATGGCTATAGTTCAGTTAGTTCGGCTATCAGTGTTGGCATAAGTCACGAAACCCATTTGCTCTCCTTTAGTCATGTTTAACTCTGTTTTACAGATGCAAAAACCCAGGCCCATAGAGGTGACACACACTGGCCAAGGGAACACACTGAGTTAGTGATAAAGTCAGGACTAAGACTCAGATTGTCTGACTCCTAGTGTAGTGCTCTTTTTATTCAGCCACTGTGTTATTTTACTGTGTCTATAGAACTGTCAGTAAAATAACAAGTGGGCTGGACACTCATTTGGGAATGACTGGGTATGTTTACAGTCCAACACTCTAAGTCTAGGGCTGTGCCTGGAACAGGAGCTGGGGCTGATAAGTATTTGGGGTATTGGAGAAGAAATAAGGGGGATGAGCTCCATAGGCAGACCTAGGCCCTGTTTGAATTTCACGTACAAGATTACCTGAAAAGGGGAATGCAAGTAACAAGCAAATAATTTATGTCTCAGCCCCAGCTTTGTACGCATCTTGAGTAGCTAGTAGTGGGCTATTCACTACTCATGGGGGGGTGTAGGTTCATCCCAAAGACAGGCTGGTCCACACATGGACAGGCTGGTCCTATGACTAGGGAGTGGGACTGGCATTGCCTTTATCTGACAAAGATAGGTTCTGCTTCCCCTCAATATTTTTCGGGTGAAGCTTTACTTAAGGCTTTGCAAATAACCCATGGCCTCTTGGCCAAATAAATAGCAGTGAAAGAAGACTAATTCTCCTTATTTAGCTTCAATTTTCTCTCTGGAGTGGAGGTGGGGTTATTGGCTGGTATATTAGAAAAATAGTACATTGTACTACCTAACGGGTTTTGAGTTTGGCTTAAAATGAAAGGGTAACAGGAGATGGGATATTGTTATGCTGAGTATCTGAGATAGTCCACCTTATTAATTCTAAATGTGTCTCTATTTTCCCTTCCCAATGATTCTTGGTTTCTTACAATTCCTAAACCTCTTTTCCTCACGTGCGGCATAGTTTGGGTGGAGGTGGGAATAAGAAGTGGCTAATTCTTACCTTAAAAGAAAAATAGCTTGGCAGTGAAGAGGAAATTGACAGCAACACTCTTGGCAAACAGCATTCGTAGCCCCAGCACTGTGAGGGACACCGTGTTCACCTTCTCGGTATGAACTATGATTGAACAAGAGTGAAGAGAGTGGCTTCAGGGAGAGATGCAATTCTCTTCCCAAAACTGGGTTTACAGTGGAAACCAGTCTGCCCCAGATCTCCACGGTTCTCCTTGGCCTGCAAGCCCAGCATGGTGCCAGGCAGCCCTCGAGCTGGGGCTCACACCCAACCAGGCCAGCTTTGGAAGCCTGTGCTTGTAGCCAGGCAAGCTCTGCTGGAGGCAGTCAGAGGCTCAAGAGACCCACAGGGCTCAGTATGGTTTTTGTTTTCTTTTAAAATCTGATGCTTTTTGACCTCAGTTGACAATTACAGAGTTTGTTTTAACCCTCAATTCTGAAGTTGGCCCTGTGATTTGAACTAACCTTTGGGTTTATGGCAGCTCTCTGTAGTTTGCTTCATTACAAGCTTCTGTGGTTTCACTGGGTTTATATTATCTGGAACAAACGTCAATGGTCAGGGTTACACTGGCAGCCAAGGGGCTCAAAGGACTGTAGGGTTTTAAAACTGGAGGAGACTTGAAGTAAGTAAACTGAAGACCAGAGGGTGTGACCTGGTTAAGGTCCTACAGCTATTGACACAACCAACATGCTTCCCATTCTGGGCTTTTTTCATTGCACCATGAGGCCAACATCCAGGCATGCCTCTAATATGTAGGAAGAACTAGGGTTCTTAACCCCATCGTGGGCTGGGCTGCCCATTGTTTTGGAATTTAGCACTGGATTAGACTACATATGGACTTTCAATCCCAGATTCTAGTAGTAGAACTGTCACCCATGTGAAGGAGGCAGTGGCTGGTGACGAGGAGAGATGGGAATGAAATAAGATTGGCTTTATCTTAGATTCTAGCTTTTCCTTCCTAGTCAATGGCAGGGTATAGTTATTCCTAAGTCTTGTTTCCAGCATGATGCCATATTGAGAAGTATCTGTCCAGAGTTTACCTCTCTAACTTGCCTTTCCCCCAATTTTTGTTCCCCCTAATCTTCACCCCTTAAAGCCAGATACAACTTACCTGAAGAATTTGTCTTCACTTCAAAGTCTGTGGAACGCACTATTTCATTGTTGTGCTGAACTGAACATGTCACTGAATTTGAATCTTCATACTGACCAAGCTTGACAGCACTGTACTTCCCACTGGGAGTGATGACAACAGCAGGGCTAAATTCTTTTATCTTCTTGGATGATTGGAGATTTATATTCACATTCTTGGGGTAGAAGTCCTTCACCAGACAAGCGACATTTGTTCCATTTTTCATGACAAAAACAGATGGTTTGGTAGTAGGCTGACTTCCTGTGAATATAATAAACTTATTTTGTGAGATGATTATCCACAACTTTGTGGGAGTTAAACAGTCGTGATTAATGCCAATTACCCTGGGGCCAAACACTATGCTCCAGACCTCCATGCATCCTGTTAGTGACCTGGGCTTGTTAGCACTTCCATGAAAGGATGGCCACAGGAGCAGACATGAAATGCAGTCAGTTTGACTTCTAGGTAGGAGCTGCTAAGAGAGGGCTGGAAGCAGAGATGGAAAATAACAACTACAAAGAAATTTCTGGATCATCTGGGTTTCAATTATCTATGTTTTATTAATCAATCCTCTGGACAATTGAGGTCAGCCTGAATATCTGTCTGCATTAGTTGGTTTATTTTAAATGTATGAGCCCTCAGAGGGAGATCAAGGCAGGTGCTCATGCTTTGTGTTATGCCAATTAAAGAATCAAGGGTCTAAGAAGGACTGTATAACTGGTTCAGATGCTCTGAGGATGACACTGTTAGGGTCACTGCAGGATGTCATCCCCATTTTATGGACCAGAAGGGACCTGCCAAAGTTAAGTGGAACATTTCTTACAATGAATGTTAGGCTGAGGAGAGGAGGGTTTAGAAACAGGTTCTGTTCTCATACTCTGCTTCCCTTCTCTTGGGTCATAAACACTGCTTTTTGATTAGAAACTTAATTCCCCCCATCACTGAGACTGAGTCTCACAATAATAATGAATCTGTTTTCTAATTCCCTGAGCCCAGAGAAAGGCTTTCTAAGGACCTGAGGGTTGAACAAGAAATTGGTTGCTGAGAGGAAGCCCATTGGTGCTGCGTGTCATGGATGTGGGTCAGAGAAGCCAGTGCTTGTTTTGGATTGCTTATTTTTGTTTTGTAATTTCTCCTGACTCTGGATCCAGATACAAGTCTCAGGAGTATATAGTAATCATGTGAAATAGATCCTAAAGACCATATGAATTACTCTGTCTCATCACCGAAAATCAAGAGCCTCGGGCTAGAGCCAGGCAAAAGAGAATGACAGGTGTGTAGGGCCATTATTCACTGTCAAAAAGCTAAAGACTGGGGGCTTGATTGGAAATTCTCACTTTCCCTACCTGTGCTTCACATCATCATATTACACTCCATCATTGCAGGAGAAGAAAACCAGTGAAGCAAATGGAGTGTCACTGGGGAGCGTGGTCAGCATCCTGGCAGAGGGGCTAAGCATCAGTTTCATCAATTTCCTTTTCCCCTAAGACTCAGCCTCAAAGGCACAGCCTCAAAGATTTGATTGTAACACTGCAGATAATTCCAAATTTCAAGTGGAAATGATTTAAAGGGAAAAATGAAACACAATACTTTTTGCTCAGATGCAATTTGCTGAACATCAATCAGACTGCAGTCAACTACAACACGATTCTGTTTCCCTCCTTTTCATTGCTCTAGTCTCTCTCTCCTCAAAGATAAGAAAACTCACCAAATCCCGCATTTCCCTGGAAACAACAGGAAATGAAGAACCCCTGTAAGTTTATATTATGTTCTGAGAGGCAGAGACCATGTTCACAGTACCAGTCACTTCTAGGACTGTCAGATTTGCCACATTCATGTACATTTTCTCACTTCTTTATTTCTTCTGAATAAACAAAATCAATATCTAGCCAGGTAAGAGGCAATGCCTGTGCCATTGGACTTGGCATTTTGGTGTCTGAAAGACCATTGTTCTCTGGACTGGTCCCAGGATCGACCCTTAGCAGCTACCCAAATTACTTGAATATGCATCCTGGATTTCCAAACACTGGGAGAGGTGACCAGTGGACATTGCCTCCAGGAGAGAACTGTGACTTCTCTATTGTCCTGAAATTGGGGCTGTGTTTCTACATTGAATGAGGGCTCCTGAACCCTTCTGCCGAGCTCCCAGATTCAGTGCTAACAGGGAAGGTGAGCACATAACTGCTCTCACCAGACCTAGGCCAGGATGAACCCTTGGGGACCATTTAGTCTGAGCCAGCCGTGTTTGTTTAATACAAATTCTCAGAACAAAGCAACAAGGGCAAGACTGACTTCTTACAGAGAAAGAAAGAGAGAGAGATTGAGAGAGAGAGAGAGACTGAGAAAGAGAACTTCTTTATTTAACTCCTTTCATAATATTTTTCTTCTTTTTACCTCCCCCTCTTCCTACACCTTGACCATGACTCTTTTTCCTCATGGAGTGAAGAGACCCTCCTCATCTAAAGCTTGCTTTTTTCCTGGTCCCATGGGGCCAGAACCAGAAGCCTGCCCTGGAGCTTTCTTAGGTAGTTATAAAAGCCTTATCAATACCAAGCCTCAGAACAGAGTTTCCAAGCATACACAAAGTATTTTCTTAAGAGAAATCTAATGCATTTGCCCTCAAATTTTACCCTGATTCTTTGCAACAAACAATGGGTTTCCAAATTAGAACCAACCAACTTCCCCCAAAGCCCCACTCATTCAGGACAAAGAGGCAACAACTCTAAGGGAATATACACACTGAGCTATAGTAAAACACACAACTTACTTGGTTCCACAATGAGTTGAGTCCCCTTTCCGAAGAAGAGCTGTGCTATCAGTGCACTACTCTGGGCATCATTACAAAAAAAACCTCACCACCTATTTGCCCCCTGTCAGTCCAGTTCATCTGTCTGGAAGGGGGTGGGTGGAGCTGGAGACACAGAGCTTTGCAAGGGCTTCTGCGATCTGAGCAGCCTATTTTGGCAGCTTTTTTGATGTCTGTTATCTTTTGAGTATTGACATTTAGGAAAGTCTCTAGGTTTCCTGCTGTTATCTCCTCAACCTGCTATCTCTTGCCCCTAGATCTCGCTTCAGGATCATACTTTCACAGGGAAGAAGGAATAATTTTGGTTTTTCTGAGAATTGCCAAATGGCCATTGTCAGTAGAAATGTAACTCTAAGACTCAAGTAAATCAGTCACAACAGGACTGTGTCTCCAGGGCGGGTGGAAGGATATGATAGTTGGAGCAAGAGACACTGATGCAAAAGGATTATAATAATCACCGATAATCACCATTTGCATAAATGCTTTTCTATTTAACAAACAACTGGTGTCTATACCACCTCAACAAACATTGTGATAAACTCTATGAGGTGATATTATTAGATCCGTCTTACAGATGAAGTCACTGAAGCTAAAAGTGCTTAAGTGGCTGAGCTGGGCCTCCCTCTCAGGTCTCTGGACTCCAGTTTCCATCTGTGGAACCAGAGTGATAGAATAGGGCAGGAAGGAACCTCAGTGGTCACTGTCTAAACCTTTGTGGTCACACAAGGGCTAATTAATAGATGCACAGGGAGAGTTTTGACTCCCTTTCCGGTGCTTCTTTCCATTTAAATCACAGAATTCCTTCCCAGTCATAGGATATTCACACCATTGGATGTCCTTGCTTTTTCTACAAAATTGTCCCTGAGAATTGGTCTGGGGGATAAACAAGATCATAGTGTGCTGAGCTGGAAGAGACCTTGGACAACTTTCAGTCTAACTACAAAGAAACTAGAGTGCAGTGAAGTCACGGAGTTCATCAGTCACCGAGCAGGATTAGAACTTGGTCTCTAAACTACTGGTTTTACGTGCTCCTCATTCTACCTCCCATCCACCACATAGAAGTATCATAGGGTGGGTCTGGTCATGATTGTGGCCTAGATCTGTACATGGTGAATGCATGGATGTTAAGTAAGCAGCTCTCTAGAGTTAGCCAGGTAGAGGGAAGACAAGGAAGAGTCTCTAGAAAAGGCAGTAGATCAAGAAGGCTGACGGAAGCATATACCCTGCCCTGGATTTTATCAGAAACTCAGTCTCTTTTCCTCAAACCATCCCTTGCTAAATTACCTGCTGGAGAAATTTTTCAACAATCTGAGACATGTTCCCAATCTGGTGATATAGGAAGATATCTAATAAAGATAATTGCCAAACATAGTGATTATAAGAAGAAAAACCAAGTTACTTACGTGGTTCTACCTCCAGATAGGTTCCTTTGCCAAAGATCAGAGGTACCACACAGCTATTATACCTACTCCAAAAACTGCTTTGCTTTTCCCTTCTGTTTATGGTAACCCTAGCCCCAGTTGCCAAGTCATGTGACATCCACTGGATGGGATTTTCTGTCCCACCTGGCCTAATCTCTTTTCTCCTCAGTCTTTGGGGCTGTCCTTCAGGATGGAGCATGAGATGGCTCCAATGTCAAATAGAAATCCAAGCTTTTTCCCACGTCACAATCTGACAGAATTTGTGCTCTGGAGGAGAGGGAATGAAAGTAGACTGGAAAGGAGTTTTTTGGTTTGATCAGGAGTAAAGAAACGTGGAATAAACTCTATGAAGTGATGTTATTAGATTGGTTATAGAATAGTGGTTCCTAAGCTTTGGACTGCATTTAGTCAGGGCAAAGACCTACTGGGTTATGTACACCACTCATCTAGCCTTTTAGGGGAATTCCATTTCATATCCAGAGCTTTGCATCATTGCCAAGTATTGTGCAGCAGCCAGACGTCATAGTACAAAACAGAATTAGATTCTTTAGTTGATTTTGATAAACTATTCATGAATACCAAATTCTAGCAAGTTTTAATGAAACACTCACACTTAGAAGACAGTTAAAAATGTCATATGTAAAAATCAAAGTCTATGAGATTGTCTGTATGCCACTCATAAAAACTGAGGAAGGAATATGCATTTTTAGGTCAGTTTGTAACCCATGAAGGACTGCATATCATACTTTGAGAATCACTAACATGGAGGGTAGTTTTCAGTTGACATGGATTAGAAACACGTCAAAAGACTCTGTCCCTTACTGTGTTTTTAATCTTGGCCAAGTTCCTTAAGCTCACTGAGCTTTATCTGCCTCCTTTATAAAATACAGGTAATATCTTCTGTATTGGTAGGTTGTAAGATTAAATTAAAGGGTATATATAAAGCATTCTGTAAACCAGAAAGCTTCAAAGTTGTTATCAGAATATTTGTTAGTGGGGCTGGGCATGGTGGCTCACGCTTGTAATCCTGGTACTTTAGGAGGCTGAGGTGGGAGGATTGCTTGAGGCCAGGAGTCAGAGACCAGCATGGACAACAGCGAGGCCCTGTCTCTACAAGAAATTAAAAACTTAGCC
This sequence comes from Propithecus coquereli, assembly GCF_000956105.1. NCBI lineage: Eukaryota > Metazoa > Chordata > Mammalia > Primates > Indriidae > Propithecus > Propithecus coquereli. Next base: position 1,009,905 of record NW_012148618.1, read on the forward strand.
AGGCATGGTGGCACATGCCTGTAGACCCACCTTCTTGGGAGACTGAGGCAGGAGGATCGCTTGAGCCCAGGAGTTTGAGGTTGCAGTGAGCTATGATGATACCACTGCACTCTTAGCCCAGGCAACAGAGTAAGACACTGTCTCAAGTAAAAAAAAAAAAATTTGCTAGGACGGTACTCAGAGAAAATAAGTTTTACCTGAAGCAGAGGGGATGTAATTTCACTAAGAGCACAGCTCCCAGGGGAAGGGTTGTTGGGAGAAGTTGCTGAGGAAGAAAAGAATCCTATTTTTTGGTGTTCTTTGAGATGAGGAGGGTGCTCACTTCTCAGGGCCATGGGTGAGGACTGGAATCTAGTCCTTCTTTGGGTCTTTTCTCTAAGTCAGGTGTGACCTCCATTCAATTCTCCAATCTTCCCTGTCTAATCCAAAATCATAAGTCTTACAGTGGCCTACAAGCCACCCTCTCCCTACCCCATCACCAACCTGACCTAATTTTTGCATTCTGTCCTCATCACTCCCTCCCTCCAGCTGCATGCCCTCCCTGCTATTCTTCACACAACCCCGGCAGCACTGGGTTCTCTCTACCTGGAAGCACACATCTTCCAGATGTGTGCATGGCTCGCTTAGCTGCCCTCCCCAGGTCAAATGCCACTTTCCAACAACGCCTTCTGTGACTCCTCCGTTTAAAACTACATACGGCTTCCTCCCACTAGTATTCTTTATTCTCCTTTCCTGCTTTATTCTTCTACATAGGGCTTATTACCACCTCAAATACTATATATTTTATGTGTTTAGTTAGTTTGCCATCTGTCTTTTGCCATTAGAAAGTAAGCTCCAGTACGGCATGAACTTCTGTCTGTTTTGTTCTTGCTGCTTCCCTGGCACCTAGAATAGTGCTTGGCACATGATGACAGTGACTTGTCACAGGTTGCAGAGCTGGGACTCAGACTTGGCTCTGCAGATTCCCAGCTTACTTCCATTTCTATTTCCTTTGGCCCTACACCTCTGATTCATGCATTCCTTTATGCATTTATTTACTTATTCGACAAACATTTATTTAGTGCCTTCAGTGTATTTGTAGATATAGTAAGAAACAACTCAAAATCCTTGCTCTCATGGAGCGAGGGAGACAGACCGTCAATGAGCATATACAGTTTTGGGTGGACGTGAGCTACGAACAGTATAGCAGAAAGGGGTCTGCAGAATGACAGAGGGTGGTTGGGAAAGGCCTCACTGGAAGTGACATTTGGTAGGGACCTGGAGGAGGGGAGGGAGAAAGTTATGTGAGACCCCTGGAGAAAGTGGTTCCAGGGTCGAGGGATCTGCAGGTGCAAAGGCTGTGTTCTGGGAGATGCCCATCGGGGTGGGAGGGAATGCCAAAGATGCCAGGCAAGAGCCAGTGGGAGGGAGGAATGGGAAAGTCATCTCTTGGAAGTTTGGAAACATGTGGATGAGTCCAGAATTTTGTGAACTCCTCTTTCTTGGCAGGAAGGGTAACGCTCTGATCATCACCTGGACCTTTCTATGTTTAGGGACCCTCAGTCTCCAGGGGTGTGCTGTGAGGGGGATGGGGAAGGAGAAGGCCTCTGTGGGTAACTGGTTTTGGCGTGGGGGCAGGAGCTCTCCCTTGGTGAAGGAGGTGGTGGGGATGATGCTGGAAGGGAAGCAGCATAACTCTTGTGTAAGATTCAGCTTGGAAAGGAGCTCAGTAGCAGCCTGAGGTGGAGGCTGGGCCAGGCAGGACAAACTTCCACCCGTGCCCCAATTGGGCTGACAGAAAAGCAGAGTCCTTAAGAGCACAGATCCTGGGATCAGACAGATGATTCCAATTATGACTTTGCTAAGCTGTGTGATCTTGGGGAACTCCTCTGAGATTCAGTTTCCTGATCTGTAAAGTGCAAGTGATGGTACCTGATTCCACACGATCATTGTGAGAACTGAATAAAATGACATTCATTAAAATGCCTACCCTGTGGCCTGATAAGTGACAGGCACTCAAAAAGTGGTAGGTGATATAATGATGACATATGATAATAGGTAGTATTCCATGCAGATATCATCGGCGACCATGACCCTTTTCTAAGCCCCTGCCATCATCACTGTCAGAAACACACATTACATTGGGGCACTTTATTCCACGCTGTTTTGCCCCGTTCTCTGTTTCTGCTGTTTTATGAAGTTAAGTGGTGTCCTCTGGTTTACTGTATCCAGAGGGCTGAAATGTGTGACGGGACCTGCAGCTGTGGGTCTGTGTAGACCTGTTCTGTTAGTTTCGTGCTACCTGGGAGTCTTACCAGTAAGAACTTGAAAGAAGCTCCTGAGGAAAGAAAGCATCAAAAGGCTTTGGAGAGGATAAAGGTCCTGGGTTTGCAGTGCTGCCTCTTTAATCCAATATTAGTTAGCTAAAAAAAGAAGACGTCATTCAAAGGTATTCTGGGTCCTGCTCCCTCTACATGCCCCTTATCTTTTCACTTCAAAGGATGATAGAATATACCAGTTCAGTGTTTCCCAAACTTCAATTAATCACATCTTTTTTTCCCATCATATCCATCTGTTATAATTTGCTTAATAATTTTTTAAAAAATTTACTGACTTTTTAACTTAACATGTAATTAAAAGGAAACTTTAAGTCATGTGGGTTTGAAGATCTAGTTGTACTATTCTGATATCCATGACAAGATAGATCCATTAACATGAAAGGAAAGTGTATCCATGTACCATCTAAAATCATGTGCTGTGCGCTCCACCCTTAGGGATATACCAAACCAAGTAAATCGGTAAACAGATGAACTTAATTCATTAGGACTAACTTGGCGAACAAAAGGAGATTAAGGAAATTAGTCATTATCTTTGCTGGAAATGTGGATAAACTACTATTTTAGTGAGAGGTTTGAAAGCCAATGAGGTCTAAAGGCAAAGGCGTGAATTAGCTGAATTTTCAAAATCTTTCTAAGATTTTGATTTTTTAAAAAAAGCCTGAATGTGCCCGCTTTGGGTGTCCCTCTCTTTCTCTCAGGAGGCAAAGTCCCTCTCCTCGCCGCAGTGTGTGAGGTCTGGGGACGTGCAAACCCATCCTTCCCCGCTCTCCTTCACTGCATACACCAGGGCAATGCAGTCCTCAATTAGTTTCTGAGAGAGACCACCTATCACCCTCTTCTACCCTACCTCTCCAGAGCCTTCTTTTACCTTGGAAAACACAAGATGAAAGCCAAAGCCCCAGGGCAGGGTGTGCTGTTTTTTTTTCTAGTAGCCAGTTGGGCAATTTAGGACCATGACCCCTACTGCTAGACTTCCCTAGGACGTTGGAAATGGGTTTTGGTATTGGTTTACTACATTCTCTGCCTTAAGATTAATATACACTATCTAACTGGAAGCTGCTGCCAGGTGGAGACAACTGTCTTTTTTTTTTTTTTTTAGCAAGATACAGTTGAATTCAAGTGTCACTTAACGGACACCAAAAGATGCCTTCTGTGTTGAGCATGATTCCTGCATAACGGTTAATTGGTGAGTGGTTCCCGGCCCTCTTTGTGAGGACGATGGACACTATGCGTCCTTAGGGAACTACTCCTGGCTATGTCCTAGGGAACTGCAAAGCATCCCTTAGTTGGAAGCATTACACATTCACTTTGTTCTGCTTGGAATCTGGTCTCAGTGAGAACCAGAATGTTCCATATTTCTTACTAGTAACCCAGTTTCCATTTGCAGCTCAAACAATCAGAAACAAATGTCGGGAACACATTCCTTTCTTCTAAAGAGAAATACAGCAGCACAAGGGACACTTGCTCTGGCCTCACCCTTCAAGCCCAGAGATGGATGTGTTTGGCCTAAGGAAGGTCAGAATTGTTTATGTTTGGAGTCACCTTGATAGAATCACCCTGACTCAGATCAGCCTCATTCCGGGTCAGTTCTGATTCTGCTCAGGAGTTGGGTCAATGACTCTGGTTTCTCTAGCTGGACCCCAAATCCCATGAATTGGGCAGAATTCTCTCAGTTTTCCCTGAGCTGTATGGGTTCTTTCACATCCCCTAACGACTATATTTTACAGACACCGCCCCACTCCCGCCTGCTATGGAAGGGATTAACCATAGTTAATGACTTCCCAGGAGTCGTCCTCGACACTAGATCGGTACTATTTCACCTGTTTCCTATTTCCTGATATTTCTGCCTCCTAGATGGAAGACGCCTTAACTTCAAACTTCAGACAAATGAGTTACTTACTTGGTTCCACAGTCAGATGGGTTCCTTGTCCAAAGATGAGCTTATCTGTCTCATAACACAGCACTTGAGGGCATGCCAAAAACCTCTGGGGCGTGCCCGCCTTCCTTCTCCCCATTAGCTTTAGGACTGGAGGATCTTTAGGGTTTTGCTCCTTGAAAGATGGCACTTGTTGCTTATCCAACTGGTTCTTGATGATTTAATCAACTGCAGATGGAGATAGGCTTGCTTTCGGGAGGCTGTTGTCTGAGGAGTATGCAGGAGCACATGTTCCTGCGGTGAACATTCCCAACACGGTGCACATTATGAAGTGCTCTGAACTGTTGCTTTCTGTTGTTTTAGACTGTTCTCACTTCCTAGACCTACATTTAACTCTCAGCCTCAGAAAGCTGGCCCCATCAGGGTGATGGGTCTTGGATCTGTAACTACTCCAGAGTCAAGGCCTTTATAGTCACCAGTGCTGCTATGAGGGCAGATAATGTGTGACACAGTGAGAGGAGACAAGGTGGCATGAAGCACTGATCAGCTATGGGTGATTTACAGAATAGTCAGCTTTAGAATGAGCAACTATGGCTGGTGATTGCCTAAAAACAAATCAATCTCTCTTCAAATCCATCTTCCCAGATTGCAAAGCAGAGCACTTGGGCAAATCTCTCTAGGGACTTGGATTCATACGTTCCATATGAGGTAGCTCATATAACTCTCTTTTGCGGTAGAATCAGCATGAAAGCAAGACAAGAATAGTTTTAAAGAACACCATTTTGTATTCCCCAAATGTGCTGTGAGAAAATGTTGAAACGCCAGTTTCATCCAAGGGAGAGCAGCAGGGAGTGAGAGGCCAGCGGTTGGGGTCATCTCCCCTGGTCCAGTCAACTTCTAGGCATCCTTTCCTGGCCATAGAGCAAGAAGAAAAGTTGCCTGCTGTGTTCATTCCTTGAGCCACAGGGCCTGGGCTGAGGATTTCCCTGGGAAATGGCACTTTTTCCCCTGTAGTTTTTGTACAGGTCTCTGTGGGTTTTGTAGCACTGTGGTATCCACCCAGTCACAGTGCTACACAGCTTTACAAAGACCTCCCCTTGGTTTTGCACTATGTGGCCTCTGAGAAGCCCCAGAGCCAGATGTTTTAATTACATTATCAAACGGTTTTGGTGGTTAGGCCGGGCCAGGTTGGCTCAGGTGCTTCTCTCTGAGGCTCTTCTGCCCCACTGGCTAGGTCTGCCCTGGGGTTTGCAACCCAGGTGGACTTTTAGAAATCATCACATCCACTCCCATCTGTGCTTTCTGGCCAGTCTGCCCTCAAATAGTTTCCTACCAAGGAGTCTGTTAGAAATGTGAATATCTCATGTGGATTCTACGTGCGGTGGGTGAGGCCAAAAATGTTTGTGGTCAATGTAATTTCTTCTGTCACCTGGTAAGCTTCTGAATCACCGTGGCCCAACCTGCTGTATGCTTGAATAGTGTTTTGCAGTGTACAAAGGGCTGTCATGTAAATTTAAAATTTTATCCTCCCTTTGCCCTTCCAGTTTTGCTATATTCAGGGCCAGTAGCCCATACGGTACTTTGTGCGATTTAGAAAAGGTGACCCCACTGGGCGAATGCAGAGATAGCCCTTTGGGCTGAAGCTTGGCAAACAGATGGCAACTTTGTGTGCTTTATAAAACGCATCCCTTTCTCCAGATGATGCAGCCCCATACCAGGGCCTCGGCTAGGCTGGAATAGCACATGCTGAATTTTAGCCCCACTTGTCCCCTGGACAAGTGCCTTTGTGCAAGGCACAACTTGTGCAAGTAGAGGCGGTGGCTTCGGCCAAATTTGAGTGATTATTTTTAGTTATATTCTCATTTGACTTCTGATTTTTGACCCAATTACTCCCTTCTCAAAAACTTTCCTTGGGGCTCTCAAGACACTGGTCTTGTTGGCCTTTGATCTCTGTTTGCATCGCTGTGAAAACAAAGCAATATAATAGGCTCATGGAAAGTAATCTTATTAAATGTTTACCATGAAAGCAGAGTATAAGTTGTGTTGTTGTTGTTTATCAGCAGGGAGCGATTGTAAAAAGGTTGATGTTCACACTTCCCCTGGAGGTCTTATTTAAATCCATAGTTTAATGAAATTATCACTATTTTACTTACGGTCTTCCTCCTACACTACATACAATTGCATGTCTATCCCGTCAACTCCAAGAAACTTCATCTTTATATACAAAGTCTAACATTCTTTTGCTGATTAAAAAAAATAGGAAAAGAGGAAAAGAAGAAAAACTTTGTTCTCAATAACAGATCTATGTGACATGGAGGGCTTAGGGCAGAAGGCAAGAAAATGTGGGCCTCATGGGGGAATCAGAAGAGGATAAAGAATTGTAACTTGGACTCTTGAGTATAGCTGGCTTTAGGTGCTAGTCTTTGAAATGGCAAAAGGTAGGTGGTTACTGTGTTAACTAAGAGATTAAGCTTCTGACTATCTCATATGAGATTCATTGACTTCCTGATAGTGCTGGTGTACAGACTTTCTGAGAAGCAGCTATGAGAAACTGTCTTGAACAGAACTAGTTTCAGGAAACAAAAAGTTGGGAACCTTGATGAGAATGCAGCTGTTGTGGTTCACAACTCTTCACTCCCTCCCTATAACAGAAGCGTATGTCCAGGTTCTTTGCTATGCAACTTTTCAAGGTTTCCTTCTATAGGCGGAGTATACATACCACTCTACTGACATTGGGTCTTCATCATGCTTTGATCCATAGACAATGAGTGGAAGTGACAGTGTGCCAGATCCAAGATCAGGCTTCGAAGGGCATCACATCATGGATTTCCACCAACACTCTTGAACCTCTGTCCTCTGAGATGAGAAGAGTATGGTCCAGGGAGTCATTGCTGCTTTGCTCTGTGTGCTGGAATGAAGACACATAGAGCAGACTTGAATCCAACCCACATCTTGAAGTCAAGTGCAGCTGGCCTGCAGACCAGTGAGCAAAAGTGACATATGCTTGTTTTTGTAAGCAATTGCAATTTTGGGGTTTTTTATAGGTCATAATCATAACAGAAATAGCTGAGTAATTTCCGTTGGGACCCCAACCTTCATATGCTTTTAACTCTGTATCTCCAGCAATCACGAAATTGCATGCTTAAAATTTTTGGTGGCTCCCATTATTTCAGGATAAAACAGTATGAAACAAAAGGCCTTTGCCTACTTGCTCCCTTAAACTCAGCTGCATTGAGCTATTTGCTCCCTGAACACTCCATGTTCTTTCATTCCTCTTTGCCTGAAATTCCCTTTCCTTCCTTTGTCTCCCAATTGGTCTCTGCATTTTCTGGGTTTTAGCTTAGCAGTTGACTTTCCTGGGAAGTCCTAAATGACTACCCCAGGCTGAACTGGGTTAGGTTCACAGCCTTCCCTGAAATTTCATGGCATCCGATGCCTATCTCTATCAGTGCACTCAAAATCCTTTTCCTCTCTCCTACGGTAGGTAGAGGCCCTTGAGAGAAGGGATCTGTCTGGTTCATCTCTATATACGCTGTGCTGGCACAGAGCCCAACTCAGTGGGTGCTCGGAAAGTGCCTTCTGAATCCGTTTTAAGGATGTGGTAATTCAGGTGCAGAGAAGATAAGCTAGTAAGTGGCAGAGCCATGGCCAGGTCTTCCCACATCTTCCCAACTCCGAGTCTCTCACTGGTTGTCTGGCCCCAGGCTGCCTTATTGAATACTACCTTACATTTGGTTAGTGGTGCACAGTACCGTTAGCTATGGTCAACTGATTTTTAACATTAGCCTGAGTTAAGCATTGTTGGGAAGATTGATTTGTTGTAATTTGCTCCACAATGTGTAACATATTCTAAATCCAAATAGAAATGGTTTCATGCAGTCTACATTTTTGGAGTATTCAAATCACATTCTCTTCTACTAACATGGGTAGTCAAAGATCAGTGTGCCTTTGGAGAGGAATCCTAGATGTCGCAGCTGGGAGAAGCATCAAGGATGGTATCTTCATTCCCCTGGGTTTTCAGACATCAAAGTCTAGAGAGATGCAATGAGATTTCACAAGTTGGCTAAGGTACCCAATTCCAAAAGAATGTATAAGCAATTAAGTATCTGTATCCCAGTGCAATGATCTTTTGTTATACTAGGCAAATACACACTGTTCTTTGGTCTTTCATTCCAGCATTTATGGTTCACAAGTATTTTAGTCCCTCAGCTGATGTCTTTCCCTGCAATGGCCACAGAATTGTCTGGGCCACCTGTTGTCTTCTTTCTCTCTGGGGCTTCTCATTGTTATATGAGATGGTGTTCTGTGTGAAAGGGGAGGGGCAGGCACAGTGTAGGTGTATTCTCAGTTTCAGCTCTTTCTGGAAGGAGGCTGGGCCATGTTCTCAGTACAAACTTATTTTTAGAGGAAAGGGATAGTGTGTGGAAACTGGGTTTACCATGGTTCTGCCTGATCTGACTGGGACCAGACCGCATGCTTGGAGACTCAGAGCACCTGGAGCCAATTTATGGGATATCAAGTCACGAAAGGAAATAGGGATTGAACAGGGGAATGCTTCAGGGTTAGAATATTTGAGATTTTGGACTTCGAACTAGTGTTATTTATCTCTACACCGGCTCCTGATATTAACATGTACAGATTCAGAGTTGTAGACAAGTGCCTTGTACTGAAAAAGGCTACCAGGCTGTTTAAGAGACGTCCACCCATGTCCAGGGAGGAACAGCTAAAGCACCTGTGGGACTGTAGACCACAGGAAGAGAGGTACTCGGGGATTTGATCATAGTCTTTAGATATCTATCAGAGAGGAGCTGGTTTATCAGAAGACAGCTGGGTTATCATGTCTGCCTATGCATTCTATCTATTGCAATATGCTGGTGTGGCAGAAATACATGCGAAAAATCTGGCCTTCCACCAGTATGGAGTTCAAAAAAAGACGGGTATTTTAATAGCCTGGAAATTGTGGACACAGTGTTCTTGATACTCCAGTAACATTTGAGAAGAGGGAGCTTCTTAAAGGTTATTTGCAATGTGAACTCTGAAACTATATAAATGAAGATATGATTTTATGTTACCTTAAAATATTGGTCTACCTTGCAATTTTGGATGGAACTTTTATTCCTTCATACATTGTTTCCTAACAACACCTATTGGTCACTTGACAAATAATTGGTTCACTGAGTTAAGCACTTTCCACATGTTGATACAGTTTATTATACAATACCAAGATATTATACTAGTGATCATCACCACCAGTCTCTGTATATCAGAAAAGTTTTTAAATATTGAAAAGTTATCTAGTTCATGGTGGCAGATACAAGTTTTCTAAAAGTCTAATTTTTGCCTGAAAGCTTAGATTTTATTTTTAGCAACAACAAACAGTTGTTTATCTTAATGTGAGAGGCTCTGTTCATTCAAGAATATGCCTGTCAAATGTCCAAGTCTGAATAAGCATAGCTGTCTGTAAGTCCTTATTTCAAGCAAAGGTGCTGTTTCTTATAAAATGTGGCTAGTTCAGCTTGCAACTCAAACAATTGCACAGGAGTTTCCCTCTGAGATAACTATCAAAATCTAGAATGTAGTAGAAGTGCTTTATGTATACTTCCCATTTTGTCACACAGAATACTAAAAAGACATCTGCTCAAGGGTAGAGATTTAAAGAAATGAATGGTTTTTAGTGCTTTTCAATGCTGGGCCTCAACTGCATCTCCCTGAAATTCATATGTTCAAGTTCTAACCCCCATAACCTCAGAATGTGACTATATTTGGAAAGAGGGCCTTTGAAGAAGTTATTAAGTTAAAAATGAGGGCATTAGGGTGGGCCTAATCCAATCTGACTTGTGTTCCTGTAAGAAGAGGAAATTTGGACACACAAGGAGAAGAGACACCAGTGACACACATGCATAGAGGAAAGACCATGTGAGGACACAGTGAGAAGCCAGCCATCTGCAAGCCAAGGAGACAGGCCACGGAAGAAACAAATCTTGCCAGAACCTTGACCTTGGACTTCAAACTCCAGAACTATGAGGGAGTAAATTTCTATTGTTTAAGCCACCTGGAGTCTGGCATTTTGTTATGTCAGCCCCAGCAAAATAATACAGAGAATATCATTTTTAAGTGAAGTTGGCTTTCCCCCTCTACAAATATGAGGCAGAGAAGAATACAATGTCTTTTAATACAGAATTGATGCCTCGACCTTGATTTACACTAAGGCACTAGCAGCTTTATCCACCATGGCTTTTGCACCATCAGTGCAAATGTGAACACAATGAAAAAGGCAAATAATGTCTTGCTATTATTATGAAAGTAGTTCTGACCTCATGGAGTCCCAAAAAACTCTTGGGGTTCACAGAGGTCCATGGGCCATGCTTTGCAAGCCACTGTGCTATTTCTATGTTGTTTGTGCTGCCAAAGCTGCTAGAGCAGCAGGAAATGCCAGGCTTTCTCTGCTACTTCACCACTCTTTACCCGCTTGCTAGTAATCAGCAGATCAATTGTATCTTGCCTGATCAATGGGTAGGTTGTCGGAGCCATTTAAGCAACATCTTTCCAGTTCTGTAGAAATGATAAGGTTGACTCACACACCTTGGTTGAAATGTCTACAGTCAAGGACTGTGGATCTGTGTGTTTTCTGCCTCTGATTTCTTCTCCATGGTGGTACTCTGGAGATCAGATGCTGGATGTATGATGATTGTATTGGTGACAGAGGGAGGAGGGCTCAGTGATGACCTTAGAGTCTGACTACATTATGTTCAGTAGCCATACTGTATCTCTGTGGCAATACTTCAGTATTTGCATTAAAATAATAACAGCTTACTTGTTTAAGTGACAGGTACTTGGAACTGTAACCTGAGTTTTTGCAAGGCCATAAGGAGGAAGAATTGACTAACATGGCTTGAAGGTCAGTGGGTCAAATAATATACTTAGTATCTCGGCAGGAATTAAAAGAGGCTAGGCTTTTGAATTGTGAGTGTCATATAAAGCCCTGTGGATGGATTTAACCTAGTCAGGTTCTCCTTCTTTGAGAGGTCCAGACACACTTTGGGTTTTGTGAAGATACTCTCTTAGCTTCCCTATGATTTCCACCCACCTTAAGGAGAAGTGAGCTTGACAATCAGCTAGCGGGTTGGAGGTCACTGACGCAACTGCAGAGGTCTGGACCTATTCCCTGCCCTGTCCCTCTTCCAGCACAAGTGGCAGACTTGATTTTGAGCTATTATCATTATCTCATATCTTGAAAGTCAGTGATTTTAAGATCCATCAGTTATGCTTATGTCTTGAAAAAGAATAATAAAAATCCAAAATGTACATTATTATTAGTTGTTTTGCTATTCATTTTACCTGTATCGTCAGCGAGGGAATTCATTGTTGTCTTAGAAATATGTTACATGAATGTAGAATTTTAATTTGTTCTAACCCCTACAGATGCAGGGAGTTGTTTGAGCAGAGCAGTATTCTTTATGAAGGTATGTAGATTTTCAAGAAACATATTGTATTTCACTTTTTCATTGTCTAAATATGCTAATACTTTTTGGTCACTTAACCATGAAAATGTTAAAAAAAATTTTATTATAAGGTTTTTGAAATGTTCCAAAAAAGTTTAATAGAATGTGTATCTATAGAATGACCACCTAGGTTAAATAATTAATAGTTGCCATATTTTCTATTTTGCTCAAGTATTTAAAAATAAATTATGGACATCATGACAATTCACTTCAGTACATATTAAAAAAAAGAAGAAGATTTTTCTACATAACCACAGTACCATTTCCCACCTAACATAATTAACAGTAACTCCTTACAGTCAAATTTTTCCAATTTTCCCTGAAATGTCTTTTAAAGATGGTTTTTAATAAACAGGAATCCATTTAAAGACTATGCATTTCAGTTGGTTGCTAAATCTTTTAAGTCTCTTTAACCTTAGTAGCTCTCCTTCCACTGTTTCCTCTCCAGGGTGCTGTGCTTTTTCCTCTTTCATGACATTGATTATTGGAGGGACTTGGGCCTGTTGTCCAGAGAATGTCTCACCTTGTGGATTTGTCTAAATGCTTCTTTGGGGAATCCTTTAACTTATTTCTCTAGCTTCCTATCTCCCGTTAGCACTAAAGGATGGATCCATTGTAGTCTGTTCATTTTCGTGAGGGAGCCTGTGCAGGTGATGTGTGTACTTGGTGCTGCAGCACATCAGGATGGACACAGTGGCTCAGTGGGAAGGAGACTGAGCACTAGCAAAGATGGCGGCAGACAGATCTATCTTTTGTAAAGTTACACATTCCCATTGTAGCCTGCAAGTAATCTGAAACTTCAAAATGTTTTCAAACTTTTTTTTTGGCTTGGAAATTTTTTTCTGCATCATATCTTAGTGTGAAGCAGGAAGCTAGTCATATTTCTTCTTTCCGTTACTGTGAATGCCTACAGTGTGCTATGAAAAAGGAAATGTTATAAACTCATAACTATATGTTGAAACGGTAATATCTAAAAGAGTCTTCACTTTTAGAAAATAAGTAATGTAAGGATGTTATGTTTCATTTCTGCACTAAAAATGAAGATTTCATGAAAAATGTTATCTCTGTGAACTGTTTATATTCTCTGAAAATGGGTTCCTTTGATTTTATTTTGATTGGGTTGATGTCTTCTATCCTTGAAGTCATAAATCCAGTTAGTTTGGACAACCTAGGGAGGAGGCCTAGGCATAGTTAATTTTCCCTGTACATTGTTTTTAATCTCCTAGACTTAAAAAGAGCAAGTGGACTTGGTGTGTTAACTGGAGGTGTAATCCCCAAGTGAAGGGATTAATCCCTGTGCTCTTGGATCAAACTCACATAGGGTCAAGGGAAGAGTGAAAGAGAGTGCAGGGCTTGTAAACTCTGAGACCTGTGGTATTAACATTGATTGATCCTCTGATCAAAATATTGCGTTGCTCCCAGGAAATAGCTTTCAAAAACGTATAGTTCTAGTGGGTGGAGATAAGTTATGTCTTTGCTCTGGGATGAAGGGACTGCTTGGTGGCATTAGTCAGAGAGGGAGATTCTTTGACTCTCAGTAATGTTCCCAGTGGTGCTAGGTGTTTCACCATTGGCAAGGACCAGCTCGAGATTCATCTCCTCCAAAAGCTCTTTCTGGCTAATTCCACCCCAGAACACTTTCCCTCCCAGTACCTGTTTACTTGCTTATGACTTTCTAATAACTTTGATTTGATTTTTGAAGATTTGATTTTTGAAGAGTCTGCACTTCTTATCACATCACTGGGTCATTTATCCCATGCTACCTACTGACGACCTTCTTGCCACTGCTACTCCTATATTGGGCAGTTTTTCCTGCAGAAGAAGGCGGCACATGACCTGTTAGGATTGGGCAATTAGTGTGTGAATAAAACCATGTGGATCTGCTTCCATTTATGGTCTTGAGAACATGTTGTTTCAAAAAGTATGACTCTGCAAGGAATGAGATGAATTCAGTTCATAGCAACCAGTTTTTTGAACACTTGCTGTGTTTTGTACTAGGAATAAAGCTGTTTGAAGGAAGGCATTATGTAAATTAGACAGGTCTTGGTTTAACCTCCGGTTCATCATATACTAACGTGTGACCTAGCATACAAGTACTCAGCCACTGTTAGTCCCATTTCCTTTACTCTCACCTGATATTCTCCTTACGGTGCCATGTGCATATTTCATAAATGCTCAAATGTGTGGTTGGGATTATTTATCACTGTTGACTTTGGTGATACTTGTTCATATTCTGAACTACTGTAGTAAAGGATATGGAATAAATAGCTAAAGGAAGGAGTTTGGGCACGGGGGCAATAAGCTTATATATTATTTTCCCATGACACTCAGAGGACTGTTCCCAGTGCTGAGACATGCATAGCAGATCACAGCTGGGTGTTTTTGAACAAGGGTTTAAACACTTCAACCTCTGTGGTACGTAGTCACAGTGAAACACATCAGTACAAGAAC